>NC_046977.1:17564110-17816610 GCF_009769545.1 Cyclopterus lumpus
TTGAGGAAACTTAAGAAGGCAGAATTCCCCTGCCAAGTTATTGATAATTCCTACAGGGGAGCAATAGAAAGCATCCTGACTGGAAACATTACAAACTGTCATAGGTGTGCGTGGCCCAGGAAAGGAGGGCTCGACAGCGGGTGATTTAAAACCGCCCAGAACATCACGGGTACCCATCTAGACGGCACCAGGGATATTGATGACAAGAGCTATCTGCAAAGAGCTCAAAGGATATTTACAGATAATTGCCCTGCCTCCATTTTTTTTATTTATTTTTTGTTATGTAGCAAAATGGGACTTCCATCCATCCATCCATTCATTTTCAATACCGCTTATCCTCATTAGGGTCACGGGGGCGCTGGAGCCTATCCCAGCTGACATAGGGCGAAGGCAGGGGACACCCTCGACAGGCCGCCAGTCCATCGAGGGCACATGTAGGGACATACAACCATTCACTCTCACATTCACACCTATGGGCAATTTAGAGATCAATTAACCTGCAGCATGTCTTTGGACTGCGGGAGGAAGCCGGAGAGCCCGGAGAGAACCCACGCTGCCACGGGGAGAACATGCAAACTCCACACAGAAGGACCGCTCCGACCGGGAATTGAACCCGCGGCCCTCTTGCTGTGAGGCGACAGTGCTAGCCACTACACCACCGTGAAGCCCAAAATGGGACTTCAATTCAATTCAATTCAATTCAGTATATTTTGTATAACCCAGAATCACAAATGACAAATTTGCCTCAGAGGGCTTTACAATCTTTTATTTCATTGTGCAACTCTGTTGTACAATGACAATAAAACAACCTCGTAACCTCATCCTCATATTGAAATTGTTCTACCTTTTTTGAGTTTGAGTTCACGTCTCAATATCGCGTCTCAACTTTGATCTGCTTTTGCCAAACAACGTAAAAAAACTCAAACACGTTGGGAAGAATCCTCGCCGAAAGTCTCCAGTTGTAAAACCTTTGACATTTAAATGACCTTTCTTCCCCGAGAGCGCCGACTAACGTGCGATAGTTCAGTCTTTTTGAAGCGTTTGTTGAACTAGACGATGTTCATGTTGGTTTTTTTTAAAAATAATCTATAAGTCATTCCTGCTTGAGGCACACAGGGATGGCGTAGCATCTGGTTTTTGAATCTTTTCCACATTTATTTTAAAAGATGAAGTTCATGCTTGTTTTTGAGTTTGTAGATAAGACCCAGGTGTGTTTATTTGTAAGAGAGGTATATGGGCATGGGCACAGAAGGTAGTCATTTGTGTAATTGGGGACCAGATCATGAGAGTGGGGTGAACACTAAACAGAGGCACAGTCTCTTCTCTCATTGTATAATATAAACAATACGGATCATTATTCTTGCTCAACACATTTGAGAACAATCCGGCACGTGGCTCGGAAGGAGTCTGCAGCATTTCAGTTGGCTGATGTACATGATATGAGCTTATCCAATAACAAAAAAAGAGATTTTGACAGAAAAACTGGTAAAATACCAGAACCTACACATTTTGCTGGGTTTGGTCAACTTTGGATAAGCATTCAGTGCATTTTAAAGAATATATGTATTACGTTTGTATTCCCGCCATCTAGGCGTCTATGCCTACACAGCTGATGACAGCTTGACTGGAGATTTGGCTCAATACTCCATCTGTTATTTAAAATTCTAACTATTTTGGTTTGGTTTGGACTACCTTGTCTTGGACTTGCGCAGACTGACGGACTTCCAGCTGCTGCTGTGGCTCGAACACGCGGATTTCTAGAGTCGATTGTCTCCAACGTGGAGTTTTAAGGGCTCATTTTCATCACACAATGCCTGAGAGTTGCCGCAGTCAGCACACCGTCACAATGGGTGGTAGATACACATCCTCCCCATAGCCATTAAAACAAATAGCTCTTTATCCAAGAATGTGTGTGTGTGTGTGTGTGTGTGTGTGTGTGTGTGTGTCTAAGAACAGCAGTTTGCTACTGAACAATCTTTTACAGTCACTAACTGAGTAAGTAAATTGGAAGAAAACGTAAAAAATGTAGCTAAAAAATAAATGCTGAGAGGGCACCGTTCCATCAACTGGTTTGGAGTGAATGAACATAATAATAATAATGCATTCTATTTGTACGGCACTCTTCAACCAAGAATCTCAGAGTGCCAATTGCTATAGCGTCGTTAGGTCTAAAGTTATAGGCTAAATGGTCCTCTACTAGTAGAGCGCTTTTCTAGTCTTCCGACCACTCAAAGCGCTTTAACACTACATGACATCATTCACCCATTCACACCCATTCATACACTGATGGCAGTGGCTAAGGTGCCATCTGCCCATCAGGACTAACTAAAATTCAAACACATTCAAACTGTATCTATACAGATGCGGGCGAGGAAAGAAATAACCACGTCGCAGATGAATCTGGTGCGAATACAGCGGCAATCTTGGACGTTGACGGACATCTGCAAAATCGAACTGAAACACCATCACTCGTCAGGAAGGAGCAGACGCAGAGATACAGGAAGCTGTGGAAGGAGAAAATAAATACGACAAAACAAAAAGACAGAAAGAGAGAGAGAGAGAGAGGGAGATAGGGGAAGAGAAATGGAGGGAGGTGTGTGAGAGCTACCACAACCATGCCACTGAGTGTGTTTACATAGTACCATACCACTGGGCCTTTAACCGCAGACATGGCACCCACCGCTCAGTGTGTGTGTGTGTGTGTGTGTGTGTGTGTGTGTGTGTGTGTGTGTGTGTGTGTGTGTGTGTGTGTGTGTGTGTGTGTAAGTATCTGGGTCGGTGCATGAGTATTCTCAGTTACTGAAACGCCGACCGCACGCATGCCTGTGGGACGAGATTCAATATGTTTCAATATGTAAACATGTGATTTTACGATGCAAACGTTGTTTTATTGAAATCCTCACCTAATCCGCTGCCCTTGTACCTCCATTGGATTACACAAGTATGGATTCCTTTATTTTTCCTTTACAGTATTTCATTTCCACTGCCCCACTACGTTTAGAGAGAACATTCTCCTTTACTTGCTCAGCATTTGTAACCCTTCCAGTCTGAGAGGCTTCACAACAAACAAAGAGACACAAGCATAATCCTGGACATGATATGATAATTAGGTGTTCTTGGAGTCCAGTTGCACGTCACAAAGGGTCTGCGAGACATTTCCTGTACTTTCACTTGGCGAGAATATGTGGTGTGGCCTCACACAAATGCAATTTAGCCCGCCCCTTTTTTGAAACTTCAGTGAATCATCAAAAAATGTATCCACCGATATAGCTTCAGTTTGAAGAAATGCTTCATGTTTTCTGGAAGCAAGCTTCCTTTTTCGGGTGTAAAATGATGTAATATTAGTTCTAATATATTTTGGGCCTTTTGTGTGTGTGTGTGTGTGTGTGTGAGTTTGTGTGTGAGTGTGTGTGTGTGTGTGTTCTAACTTCCGTTTCACTGGGACTTTAAAGTGTAAATTTTGACAAGCCAAATTCTCCATAGTTCATCTTTAATCACTAGATTTCTTTGGAGTGTAACTGTAAGGAGAGAGAGGAAGAATAAAGGGAGACAAAGGGACCTTGGTGAAAGGCAGAGGGAGCAAGAGTTGGAGGGTGGAGGTGGGTGGAGGGTGGAGGGATGCTAACAAGGGACGGGGATTGGAAAGAGAAACATACGTGTGGTGCAGAAAGAGCCGGGCACCGGGGCAAGAAAAGGTTATGAGAGTGAGAAATTTAGAAAGAGAAAAAGGAAAAAAAACATATAAAAGTAAGGTTAGCAAGCAGGAAAGGGTGGAGGAGAGAAGAGTGAAACCAGATAGAGAGGGAGACAGGAAGGAAAAGGAGGGTTAGCTGGAGAGAGAGCTGCCAGCGAGCGAGCGGGAGAAAGAGAAAGAGAGGGAGGAATAAGGATAAGGGAAGAGAGGTGCTGGCTTTGGAGAGGATGGAGGGAGAAGCGGGGGGGCTGGGACACAGAAGAAGGTAGAGGGGGGTGGGATGGGGGGGTTCTTTTTTTTTTGTTAAAGAAAGCAGTTGAAAGTAATTGGTTCCTGATGTGAAGCTGAGCTTAACTCTCCAAATAAAAGGCCTTTCTGTCAGCTGTAATGGCCTCTTCATGTTGCACTGCTCCGCTGGGGGGGGGCTACATTAGCATCCTAGCTCAGTCACGACCTGCTTTAAATTAGGTAGGCTAAAAAAGAAAAGAAGTACAAATGAGTACCAACTGAGTCGGGACCGATCGGCATCAGAGGTCAGGCCCAGGTTTGAAAAGGGAGGTTCCTCTGACTAACGGAGGCTGGAGAGGAATCCTGACGCTAACAGGCTGGAAGCCGTGCAACAGTGTGGATGACTGCTTAGCATTTTCACTCCTCTTACTTCTTGGAATCCTCTTCCACGCAGATACAGCTAAGAGACAGCCAAGGCTTGAGAGACAGCATGTTGTCACAGTGCTGCACACTTCATCACCATTGTTTGAGGGGAAAGACGGTGCCAGAAGAAGAATTAGAGGGTGGTTTGTCATTTTTTGGGATGGGGGGATTAGCTTCCTCGCTTTTTCGCAGAGAGTTAGGTGCACAGATTGATAACATTAGAAAAGCTAAAGGTAATAAATAAGAGCACTTCCCAAAACTATTCTTAAAAAAAAAAGAAAGACAAGAAAGTCTGTTCTCTCATGGTCGGAAACTGCTGACTTTTTGCTGATGCAAGTCCAAGGAAGAGGGAAAAAAGATACAGTTTCAAATTCAACTACGGGACACACACACAGACACACGCACACACATACACACACACATACACACACACACACACACACACACACAGACCCTGATGCCACACTGGGAGTCCTAGCCACTACAAACACCAGACCTCGCTGACCTCATCTACTCAATAACAAACAGCTGTCACATAAGAGCCCTGTGTGTGTGTGTGTGTGTGTGTGTGTGTTTGTGTGTGTGTGTGTGTGTGTGTGTGTAAAAAGAAAGAAAACACACCCACACAGTACGTTTGTATTTACTTGCCTGATTGCCTTTTTTTCTAAGTCTGTGTCTGTGTGTTTTCTTACCTGGTTGCAGGACAGCATTAATTTGTGTGTGTGTGTGTGTGTGTGTGTGTGTGTGTGTGTGTGTCAGTGTGCGTGTGCGTGTGCGTGGGTACAAGTTTGAAGTGGATTCCGCCTCAAAGTTTACGCATGTGTGCAGGGTTCTTTTTTCTTTACAGAGAAAACTCTCTCAAAATAAGCGACAGACACCTCCCCCACCCCCACTCCCCCTTGTGGTATGCACGACTTTTGTAAGCGGAAATGATCTGAAAGCTTTTAGGTCATGAGTTGCAACATTTTGAAGTTTCCAGGAATGCAATGTTTTTTATTTGTAATCTTATAATTGATATTCCCCAATAACCTTAACTTGTGTCCCTCTGTCATCGTATTTCCATCACAGTTAAAACACAGTCGCTAGCTCGCAACATTTTGAGACCCGGTGGACGTCGACGTGTTGCTGTTGACCAGCACCGATGTTCCCGCGACTCGAACCCCCTGAACGCCAAGCGATGTCATGTCCACGACTTCCCACTTTGTGACCACAAACTTTTCTGAGTCTCCTTCAAAACTGTCGCTGGAATCGCTGGAATCGCTGGAATCGCTGTCATGGTGGATAGACTCCAGAGATTTATCTTGGTGCCGTCGCCTTTTGAATTAAGTGTGTTTCGGTGATCAGCGAGGTAAAAATGTGTGCATATCGATTGTGTGTTTTGTATAATTTTGTTAGCATTAAGTTATCCTCACATGGCATCATGCTGTAGGTGTCGTTGGAGTCCGTTGCTGTGTGACAATGAAAAGTGGGCTGCCACAATTCCTTTTATTTTTAAGACCCAGTAATGGCCGGGGAGGTTGTAAACCAGTACACAAGAGTCCATTACAAACAGGAGCTCTTCATCACTAGAAACCATTAGCTTGTGTCACCACCTGAGACAAAAGGAGGTCACCGTGGCTAATCTGTCACCGCCACCTCATCTTGCTCTGACAACAACTGGAACACATACTGTAGATACGACGCTGGGACACAGTCAGTCTCACTGCCACAGTGGGTATCTGGTCCGTGTCATTTCAGACTCTAGGGTAGTAACTGTGACAATAAAAAAGTTAGAGGAGCAACGTATGGGAGAGGAGAGGAAAGGCGGACCTTCAGAGAGGTTTACAACATTTGGCAAAAGGGGTTTCAAAGTATTTCGATGTGCTTTTAGTCATCTATAAAACCAGGCAAAGTCTCCTTCTGTGGACTGGAAGTGCTCTTGGTCAACAGTTGTAAACAATCCATTTTGTTGCTAAGCATCGACATGAATGAAGAACAATAAAGTATTGCAGAAACTGCACATTGAGCAATAAACCGTAGTTTATTTCGTCCGTTACTTTTTTTCTCATAATTGTCGTGTTGCAATCACATGGAGTTTTTCTTTTTTCCAAATCCAAGCCGATTGTATCTACATCAACAAGATCTCATTATCGCCTCTTTTCACGCACCTAGCTACGAGTTTTGTTTATTTTGTGATGTAATTCATTACCCTGCCCCCAAGCTGTTTATGTAGCCTTTTCTCCCCGACCCCCGCCCCTTTCTACTATTTTCTTCCATTTCCTCAATCTCACCCGACCTAACCCCTCGGCCTCTTTCACTCTCCAACTCCACGGCTGAAATTGAGCTCTGCTTTAGAGAGAGAAAAAAAGCCCTGTGCCTCCGTTTCTCCCCTGTCAAACATCCAAAACCTCTTAATGAACTCAAATCTCCGATCACCTGATCCCATCTCACTACCAACATGGTGGTTGGTGACTGTCGGTCGGGCCGGTCCTTACCTGCCTTGTATACACTGAAAGATCTTAAAGGGGTTTTGTCCTGGCAGACAGAGCTGGGGTTGTGGCAGTGCAGCTCGGGCTCAAGAAGAGGTCCTTTGTCTGCTTACATACACATATTCAAAGCTTCAAGCCTCCCTTAGCTACATGACTGAATGTCACGTGGAGATGGGGTTTGCTCCAGGAAAATACTATATTTCTCTCCCAGCGGCCCACAGTGTTGAACCACTCGCCGAATTAGCATGTCTACAAATATATAGTTTTCTTTATTTGTCATATTCAATAAACAGACTGGCCACTGGAGCTGTACTGCTAACATGCTCACAATGCTAACAGGCTGATTCGTTTTGCTGGTATTTGGTCAAAACCGCTAGCATGGATAAATCTTCTTTTGTTGTTGTTTCTGGCCTTTCTATGTAAAATATATACTTTTTTAACTACTTTATACAACCATGCAGGTAGTCAGGGTGTAGAGAAAGCACCCAGGCAGGATATTTACTACTATTTTTTAGAACTCTGTTCCCAAATTGTAAAATTATTTTGATACGTTTGTCTTTCTTTCTATCAAACAACCTCAATTAAGAGCAACTGGGCAAAATGGTACGTGCATTTCCTTAACAGACTCCTGAAGCGTTTGCCTTCTTTAGCACTTTTTTTACTCTATACTATTTAATGGTTTGAAAAAGAAATGTCCATCAAGTGAAAGAAACATGACAATGTTATCAAAAAACAAACCTTGAGATAAAGACAGTTTTTTAATTGTAGTTTCTGCTCTTTCCATCCATTCCTACAATTAAGTTGGTTGGTTTACTAAAAACACCAGTATATGCTACCAGATTTAGTACAAGCCTGTGGGTGTGACACATTAAACAACATTGTGTATTGTGCTTACTTGAACTACCTGGTGAAGCACCAGGCACCTGGTGTTTTCTCAATGTGTCACATCACAACAATTATCGTGTTACTGATCACCCAGGAAAATTTGAATGGTTAAAAACTTGGGTAAAAACAAAAAACTCTCTTTGAAATACTGGGGCGCCGGGGGGGAGGGCGTGTCCTCTGAAGACTCTGAAAACACAGCCAATCATTGGCGAGGGTTGATTACAAATGTGCACGGTTCTGCCCTACACTAACTTGAATGGGCATAACAGGAGACAGGCAGGTCAAAACTTTGTAGATTATTTCTTATGGTCCACCTGCTGGGATTTGTACCAATATGCCAGATGGCCAGTACACCACTGCGAGCTAGTGTGTTGTGAGGGTTGTAACTGGCAATTGAGTAGAACCACTGATGCCGTGGTTCTAGTTTGGCTAGATGGCTCCAGTGTGTCGCCACCATTGGCCCACACAGCTCAGTATTTAACCCAAGCCTTGCTCAGTTGCAATAAAAGACCTCCCCCACGCCAAAAAACTGTGACGGGAACCACGTGCAACGACCTTGCCGATAACCTGAGGTTTTACCCTCCCCCACAGATATTTTGACGGGCACGAGTGACTAGACATGAAAACAAAAGTCCCAAAGAAACAGCTCGTGTCAAATTTCTACAAGGAACACTTTGTGCATCATGGTAACATGAAAAAGGCAACAGGAGGAAGTACATGATAGAGAGATTACATCAAAAAAAAGATGGAGTAACATCTAATATTGCCGTGCCTATAAACTGGTTGCTTAGAAGTATGTTTTGGTTGAAATAATAATAATAATAATAATAATAATAATAATAATATCCTTCTGGAGAAGGCACTTCAACACCGAGCCACCGGCAAAGAGAGCAAGAGTGGTCGGAAGCGATACCCTCAGAGACGAAGGGGACATAAGAAACGTTTTCCACGGATGCACAAGTAATGGAGATATCCAAATCAACATAAACAAACGTTAATGTCAATGTGAATGAATGAGATGGTGCGAGATCTAGCTAGGCTAACAAACGCGATGTTCCCAATGCTGTTTGTCTGTTTGCACACGGGGACTATTTTCTCTAGGCTACTGAAATGCGATACACAACGTTTGGTGGCTACAACTATTTTGTGCTGAAAGGCAGCTTACTATTTACTTACGTATTATAAGGACTGTATCGTCAATAATGTCCTGTTCAAGGGTTTGCCTAACAACACCCTTGAACCGGTCATTATTGTACGATACAGTCCTGCCTCTCAAACCTTATTGCTTAAACAGCATATATACAAACAAACAGCCATCGGCCTGTGCCCATGTAGACCTGAGTCTTAGACCCCTTTGTACAGTAGGTGGGATTCTCCTTTGGCTAACTGGTAGATGTTTGCTTTCCATTGTGGGACACCACGGTTTAAATTTGGTCTGTCAGACTTGTGTGAATTAGAAGAAGCTTCTCTCACAACAAGAGCACAAATGCATCATGGCGGTCGTGCAAGTATTTTGGACCAACTCAAAGCAAACAGATCTCCCTATTGCTGGTTTTCTGTGCGGTTCCTCTTATTCCTGTCCCGTCTTGAGAGTCTGCCCTCCTTCACAATTGACTGCATATGAGTTTTCCTGATCCGATGTGAGGTCCTGGGACAGGGATGTCGTACAGATAAACTGAATTTAATTTAATTTAATGCATGTCTTTCTAAGTGAGGCTCTTTACATTTTCTGTTTCTCCTTCCTTTTCTCCACATGTTCAATTCAATTCAATTCAATTCAGTTCATTTTGTATAGCCCAATATCACAAATTACAAATTTGCCTCAGAGGGCTTTACAATCTGTACACATACGACATCCCTGTCCCAGGACCTCACATCGGATCAGGAAAAACTCCCCAAAAATAACCTTTCACGGGGAAAAAAGGGAAGAAACCCTCAAGAGAGCAACAGAGGAGGATCCCTCTCCCCGGATGGACAGAAATAATAGATGTCATGTTTACAGATGAACAGCATTACAAAGTTACATAAACACATGACATGAATATGACAATGTATGAATGGAACTCCAATCCATGAAACAGAAGGAGGTAGAGAGGAGGGGGGGCAGGGCGCATCAGCAGGGCCAACGCGGGAGGCCGGCTCACCAGGCATCAGACACCGCCAGGTCCAATGGACCCTATGACATGTTGTGCTATTCCCTTAAAAGAGGCGAAGACAAACCGCAAGTTTCTGTGAAGGTCGGTGAGGGTGGCAGAGAAACCAGATACTAAAGTCTGGCAAAATGTTTTAGTTGTAATAGGGTTGCGGGTGATTTTTATATTTCCCATCAGCCGCAACATTTGTCAACACCCATCAATCCAACTTGTTGCTTGGTCAGTGCCTTAGAGGCCTCTGATACCCCGCTGCTGAGGGTCCCTTTAGTCTGTATGAGATGCCCCGGGCTTTCAACAAACTACAATGGAAACCCATCTGGGTCAGTATTATCCGGTCCGACCAACTAAAGTAGCAAGAAAGACCATGTAGAATGGACGGGTCAAACAAACGCAGGACTTTCACCCAGGTGACCGCTGTTTGTGTCCCGTGTGAAACAGAAATTCAATGCTTAAGTAACTTATTTTACCTCACAACAAGATCAGCAAGGCCTGTAATCAGTGGTCCCTGTTAAATTAACCACCGGTAGTGTATCGATAATCTAGGCCATTGTTTGTGTTTTTCTGGAAAAGGGTCATGTGACAGGTGTGTGACGAATCAGGGAAGGACACGTCATGACTGCTAAGACCCAATCAAATAGCGAACGTGGGTGGCTGCATCATTGTTTCCAAACGTATGCGGTTACGCCTGTCCACACTCGGAGGTAACCCCGGAGTTATCAAATGTATCCGTCCTCGGGTCCGTTTTTTAAACATATTTTTAAACATATTCGTCTTTGCAGTAAAACTCCGGCCTAGTGTGGACACTCCGAGTAAATGTAGCGAAAGATATGCATTGCTATGTTTTTAAACGTAGTCCACACCACTACGTTTGGACACTTAGGCCAGGTCTAATCGTAGTCGTGTGGACATGATCTTTTCCGAAATCCAACCAAGTGACTTTGTTGCATAAGCAACCTGTCTGAACCAGAAACTGCGTTCATTGGTTGTTTGGGAAGGAAAGGACAAATTACTTCTTTTGTCTTTCAGTTTGGACGGCATGGGTTTTCCTTAAATTAACCTGTATCATTGATGTTGTCGAATAAAAATAATCGGACACACAGTCCTAAGCCTTCAGTCAGTTTTCCTTATTGCTTACCCCGTAAAATCCTTTTTTCCTTATTAGTAAATCTATCGTAAATCTATCGATCGAATAAATGTAAGAAAATACTTTAAACATCCTAGAGCCCGTATCAAATATCTTGTTTTGTATCGCACAAGACAAAGAAAACCAGCAAATGTTTACTGTAAATCCTTTGGCTTGCTCAGGCCTTTTTATGGGCAAATGGCCTGCTCCTGGGTGTCTGGGTGCTGTCTGGAGGACACAGAGGCAACATTATTGTGCCTCACCTGGAAAATTGTAAAACGTAAAATATTCAACTAATTGAGACAAATGAGAAAATGTTCTACTGTTAGACGTATCGTGGCTTTGACACTTCATTTCATTCCTCGGTTGTTGTTTTTTTCTTTACGACAAACACCTTCGCTAAGTGTTCGCAGATGGTGTAAAGTTGGCAGACATTGCTGTCCCTATACCGAACACTTTCTCATAACCCGAGAAGCTCGAAAGCTTCACTTGGACACCAGCACCGGCAGACGGGAGAAAATATTTCCAGTACGTTCTGTGGAGGGTTAATTGGTGAGGAATACAATATGTCTTTGAGTCCCTCAGTGTCGGCCGCTCTCTCTCTTTTTTTCACTGTGCTTCCCTCCACCCCCCCTCTTTCTCTCTCTCCCTCCCCCTTCCTGTCTCTCTCTTAACAAGTTACTGAAAAAAATGTGTTTCCAATTAGGCACTGAGGGGAAAAAGAACAATTCTCGACTCCCGAAAAGAAATGCGTCGGTGAAAGAGGGCATTTACATCCTGAGATGTCATTTATTTCCTACAAGATGAGTGGGAGGAAATGTGAAAGTGCACTTGTAAGTTTCACCTGTCTTCTATGTTGGGAACTTAGAAATGCACTAAAATCTTGTGTTTTCATTGGTTTGCAGTAAAAAAAAAAGGTTTCTATGAGCAAAATAAGAATACGATTAAAATGTAAATACCACTCTTCATTCATTTGTATTTATTCTCTCTGTGCATGTGTGTGTGTGTGTGTGTGTGCGTGTGTCTGTGTGAGTGTGTGTGTGTGTGTGTGTGTGTGTGTGTGTGCGTGTGTGTGCGTGTATGTGCGTATGAGAGAGTGACGTCACGTGCCAGAAAAAGGTCCTCTCCTGCAGAGTGTTTGGCAGTTGGTGGGTCAGAGAGAGAGAGAGAGTGTGAGAGTAAGTGTAAGAGAGGGGGGAGAGTGAGTTAGAGAGAGAGAGAGAGAGAGAGAGAGAGAGAGAGAGAGAGAGAGAGAGCTTGGCCAGCGCAGAGAGGCACGGAGACGCAGCAGAGAGCATCAAGGCGACTTCATCTGGGAACAAATCAATACAACAAGTTGGAGAAACAGGGATACTCGGTGCGGGGGGGGAAATAACAACAACAAGAGAACACATCGGAAGAGGTCTTTTCTGCACGGACATTACAATGAAAGGGTTACCTGGCTGCATTTTGGATTTGGAGTCTTTTATTGCACCGCTGCGACTTTGACACACGAGTTGCGCAGTCTCTCTAGGAGTTGTTTGTTGGGGAGGAATTTGAGGGAACACGAAATTAAACTTGAGTTGGACCTCCAGGAACATTGGAAAGGAAGACACAGTAAGTATTTCACCGCATAATGTTCACTTGTAAATTCACAAGGAATTGTATTTATGTTGTCCTCACGTTGGCTCACTTAAAGCGCGTCCTTTCGTGCACGCACGGGTTTGTGGGCATCTTTACATAATCAACAAAAGTATACCTGCCACGTAGACGCGGGTGGAAAGCGATCGGTTCAGATAAAAGCCTTCGATGGGATTAGCAGATGCGCCCGTGCGCGCCGTTATTTCGACGGGAGACGCTCGGTTGTGCGCGCTGCTGGAAAGAGGGACTTGGTTGCGCCAGGGCTGGGCTCTTTTTTTATTTATTTTTTTACTATCAAACTCTGGGATTGGAACCATATTTGTGGAATGAGTGAGTGGATAAAAAAAGAAAAGAAGAAGAAGAAAACACAAGCGGGCGTTGGGTCGGGGAGTAAAAGGTTGGACATCTGTGTTGATTTTCCACGGTGTTCTTCTGCAGTTAAGAGAATGCTTTTGAAATGTCCTCTTTTTTTTTTTCTTCATTGAACGTCTTCATCTCTCCCATAAATTTCAGCCCATTCCTAAAAGAATAAAAGCACCAGTTGTCCTCGCAACAGAAAATACCAGTCAGTGCCAGCACTTGTAGGTGGAGGTAATTGTAGGTAATTGCTTAAACATGATGAAGAGGCCGCAGCGGATTGATGGTTCTTCATCTTCTTGCGGGCGTTGGCATCTTCCCAAATGATCCGCCTTGATGCTGTCTCCTACCGGGAGCTGTGCTCTGGCCTCGGGTCTCCGAACACAACGACACTTTCATGAACGGCATGACTTCACTTCTCGCTGAACTCTGTTTTACTGCCAAGCGGATCACGGGGTTCGGTCCTGCCACCGAAACCAGAACGGATCTTCTGGATGTCTGATTCTCAGGCCGATGGGCCACGTTTAATCTGCCTCACCTGCCACCAGGACAGGAGATGGAGAAAGACCTCGTTTGGTCTGAATCGGCAACAACATTTCAACATCTATCATCAATGGTCATCCCTGCCATCTCTGGCCAGGTGCTTCCTGTTGCAATGGCAAAGTTCAGGGTGTAAAATGAAATCGAAGCTGTGCATCCTGGATAATGAAGCGTATTCAGAGGCCACAAAAAGCTTAGACTCTTCACTGAAGATTGGTATCTTTAACACTTGTTTGATTTTTATTTATTTAGTAATAATCAATGAAGCTGTCCCAACATTTTGGCCCAAAGCAGAATATCTCAATTACTGCTGGCCAGGCTGCAGTGAAACTCTGTATTTCTGTCCCCCCCCAGAGGAGGACTTCTAACTTCTCGTGCGACTTTTGACATTTCATTTAAAGCAGGTCCGGCGTATAGTCTGTTAGAACAAAGCAAATGGCCTGATTGCTCTGCAGTTTGTGTTCAATTGTCATGTTCAGAGGACGAATGTGAATACTTTTGGTGACTCTTTGACCTTTCCCCTCCGGTTCCATCAGAGTTAAGCGAGATAACAGAAGACCTCATGAGCTTTCATTTACTCCCGCTCATTGTCATTATCTCCATATATTTGGCTTTTCACCTAAACATGCATTCAAGAAACAAGGTTTTCTAATTCATCATTTTTTTAAACCGACAAAAAGAAAATAACCCAAAAGAGAAAGCAGCCATATGCTGCCTGCATGCAGTCCTTGCCCTTTGATGTAACCCAATTAATACTGCTCCGAGGCTCAAATGGTTCGCGTTAGTGTGTGTCTGTGAGTGCGTTTATTTGTGTTATCCCAAGAGATGGTGAGAAGACTGTTTACCTCCCACCCACTGCCACAAACATCAGGGGGTCTTTGATGGTAAAGTGGAGGGTGAAAACCTTTTAAACCCGCTGGAGATTGATTTGCTTTGAAGCTGTTTTAATTATGAAACCCACATTCTCCGAGCAATACTTGTATTCACATTTATTCACTTTATACTTTGCAACACTTTCCGGATTTCTTTGAACAATGTTACTTTCACCTTATCTCCAGCGTGCTGACTTTAATCCCGGCCGTGACACGTCCAACAGCTCCAGTCAGGAGGTGAGATATAAGGCCACTAGAGCAAAGGGGCTTCAGCATGTTCAGCCTTGGACTGAAAATAAGACAATTTGGCCTTTCCACTTTGGACAAGAGGAATACGTATTATTTGATTTCGCGAACATTGCTCAGAAGGCATGCAGCACTATTTGTGAGGCCCGTTTTGTTGCTTACGTATCTTAATTTAGTCATTCTTACAAATTTGCTGAAAAACTGAAAAAGTGAGGAACATCAAGAGAATATGGGGATATCAATTGTTTTTCAGATGGATGAGTTTGGACACATGACAAATAAGCTTATATTCTCTTAGCAACACAAAGCTAAACACATTACCTTTTTACCCATATCCTAATAGTATAATATAAAATAGTGTATATGAGAAGCTACAAGATGGAGATGGCAGGAAGAGATTTACACAGAAAAATTGTTTGGAACAGCTTTCAGTTTCATGAACACCTTTGCATACGGAGCAATCTGCAAGAGATAATCGCTTGGTATGAGTTGAGTTCCTGTCCTCCTACTAAAGACCTCTCAGTGGTTAATCATACTGTGTCACCCTGGATATGACACACCAGTTCTCCAAATATGGGGACGGGATGGCTCTCGGGAGCTCAGTGGTTTCCTTAGTAACCAGAAAAGTAGCGCCGGCTATTAGTTCCGCTCGATAGATTTGACAGGATTGCAAAAACACACTCCTCCGAAAAAGTCGTTCCACAACTTGTAAGATGCTGAAAAAAAAAGAAAAGAAAAGGGGGATAAGCTCATTGTTCTGACATCTGACCTTCTCGTTCAAACTAAACAAAACTCCCCCCTGCAAAGACTTCGTCTCCCCTGAAGATGACTGTTTTATGTTACCCCCGCATGAGTTCTGACATCCGTCAAAAAGAGAGGGTCCTTGAAACATCTGTGTTGTGATTGCCAAAGACACGATCCCTCCCCAGCCCCCCGTGACACCGTCCCACCGTCCCACCGTCTCACCGTCCCCGTCCACGGACCTGCATTCCACCCATTCCTTCTCCCAAAGTCCAAATTGTTTCCACATTCATGCAGGTAACAAGAGTGACAACTTTGTGAGCCATTGTGGCAGAGAGGAAATTTCCCTCGAGGTCATGTGAGAAAGAACATTATTTGAGCGAATGAGAATTCCAACAGCTACAATAATAATATTATCCAACGAATAGTTACAAAGATTTGAAGAGCGTTCTTATGCATGTTGTTGTGGAGCGTCTCTAATCTATTTGGCCCCTTAAGCACCACTTTTGTGGAAGTTGTGGAAGGAGATTGCAAATGTTTCTTCAGTTTCCCCTCCAGCTGGTGTGTGGACCTGTGGTCAGACCACCACTTCTTCTTCGACTGCTGATCACGATGGAGACTTAGCAGTACGCACCACAATGCGGTTGCACCCAAAGCTCTGGTGGAGATCACACCTCCGGGTGTGGGACTTGTTAGGGAAACACATATCAGGTGCTTCAATCAACTTCAAACTTCCGAGTGCGTTAGATTATTGCAAAAGCGTCATGTTCTGTGATATCAAATACGGCTGGGTGGTTAGCAGCAACTAATGCGTAAATATGGCTCTGTCTTTGTTTTTGTTTTTAATGATTGGCAGTGGGAGGTCCACATTTGAATAGATTAGATTATTCAATTCAATTTTCAATTCAGTTTATTTAGTATAGCCCAATATCACAAATTACAAATTTGCCTCAGGAGGCTTTACAATCTGTACACATACGACATCCCTGTCCCAGGACCTCACATCGGATCAGGAAAAACTCCCCCCTTTCACGGGGAAAAAAGGGAAGAAACTTTCAGGAGAGCAACAGAGGAGGATCCCTCTCCCCGGATGGACAGAAGCAATAGATGTCATGTGTACAGAATGTACAACATTACAGAGTTACATAAACACATTACATGAATATGACAATGTATGAATGGAACTCCAATCCATGAAACAGAAGGAGGTAGAGAGGAGGGGGGGCGGGGCGATCAGCAGGGCCAACACGGGAGGCCGACTCACCAGGCATCAGACACCGCCAGGTCCAATGGACCCTATGACATGTTGTGCTATTCCCTCAAAAGAGGCGAAGACGAACCGCAAGTTTCTGTGAATGTCGGTGAGGGTGGCAGAGAAACCAGATACTGAAGTCTGGCAAAATGTTTTAGTTGGTCCAATGGACCCTATGAGATGTGAAGTCACAATGACTCCGGGGAGGAAGCAGAGTTAATAAGGTGCACTGGAGACATGTAAATTCATCCATAAGGAGAGAGAGAAGAGGAGATAGGAGCTCAGTGTATCCTAAAACATCCCCCAGCAGCCTATAAGCCTATAGCAGCATATCAAGGAGCTCGACCAGGGCAAACCTGATTCAGCCCTAACTATAAGCACTAATAAAGAGGAAAGTATTAAGTCTATTCTTGAATGAGGTGACTGTGTCTGCCTCCTGGACTGAAAGTGGAAGCTGGTTCCATAAAAGAGGAGCTTAATAACTGAAGGCTCTGGCTCCCATCCTACTTTTTAGGACTCTAGGAACGCATTTAGTGAGCGCAGCTCTCTAGTGGGGCAATATAGTACTACAAGCTCCTTAATATATGATGGTGCATCACCAATCAAGGCTTTGTAGGTGAGGAGAAGAATTTTAAATTTGATTCTTGATTTTACAGCGAGCCAGTGCAGAGCAGCTAATACAGGAGTCATGTGATCTCTTTTCTTAGTTTTTGTGAGTACATGAGCTGCAGCATTCTGTATCAACTGGAGGGATTTAAGAGACTTATTAGAGCAGCCTGATAATAAGGAGTTGCAGTAATCTAGTCTGGAAGTAACAAACGAGTGAACCAGCTTTTCTGCATCTTTTTGGGACAAGATGTGCCTGATTATATATACTTTATTCATCCCCAGAGGTATATTTCTTTGTTACAGCAGCAAGCATGTTTACAATATATACAATACAATAAAATAAAATAGCTGGGCATATTACATTTAAGAATTTAAATTTAAAAAAAGATTAAAAGTGTATACACTGTATCCAAGTGTATATAAAGTATATAAAGTGAAGCGGTGCAAGGGTTCTTGATGCAGACATTGTTGTGGTTTAAAAATAGAAATACTTGCATTATGGTGTGTATAGTTCTGAGACCTTCAGTCATATACCTATAAAATATGGCTCTGTGGGTGGGAAGAGTGGCCTCAAAGTACTGGAGTAGCTGTCAGACACTTGCTCTCCTCTTCAAACTCCTCTGTTATTGCCTCTTTCTCTCAGCTAATGTAAAAATAAAACTGTGGTTCTCACAGGAAGCCATACTTGTCAGTTTGAAGCCGCCGCTGCCATTGACACCTGAGGAATGCAGTTTGGACTTTTTTGGCATTGTTATCTGTTAATGTGGTTAGATGTTGGTACAATAACATGTTGGAAGCCCTAGTGGTAATTGTTTATCGTTTCCTCCAGTGGTTCTCCAACTATGTACCTCCTCTGTCGCGGGCTACATCCGGTGTTGACTATTCCCATCCAAAATAATCAACTGACTCATAGTTGCTTCATTTCAATAATCCTGACCAAAGAGTCAAGTGGTGAAGTTAGCAAGCTATCTAGTAGTGCTGAGCGCTAAAACAAAAGGGGAAACGTTGTGTTATCTTTAAATGCCCTGCAGGAAGCTTGTTTCACAGCCCTGCAGCAACGCCATCTCATTTTTACTTTTCATATTTTGACGCTATGGCAGAAGCAGCTTTTTTAGAACCAATTCTCACTTCCAGCTCATCAAATACAGACACTTTGTCAGTGCTCCTTGGTGCCTGATACCAACGCACAGAGGCACCTTTTAGTGTCTGTATGCTACGCACCGGACTCTTGTCTAACTCTGATGTCGACCCACCCGTGTCATTATTAGACGCTTGGTAAAGAAGAGTGCGTGAAAGTCTGCTTAAGGAGGGTCAAACAAACACAGGACTTTCACCATTGAGACGGTTGTTCGTGTCCCACGTGAAACAGAAAGTCAACGCTGTCTTGTTTGTTCAGGTCCGTCACATAACTCGTTAGTCATTCGTCAGCGGGGATTAAGTAAAGACTGTGGTTGACCGACTAAGTGGTTTTGCTGCCTTTTGCAAAGACAAGTGCCAATGCCGGCACGTCCAAAACTGAGGCTAGGAGCATACGTAGAGGGTCATTGTTGGAAGTGTACGGCCACTGATCAAGTGTCGGCATTTGACACGTTGGGAGTGAGAATTTGTTGGCCTTTTGCATAGTATCGTAACACGCTGGTGGGAGTTAGGTTGCGGCAACAAAGCCACTTGGTTAGGGTTAGAAAAACCACCATGGTTTAGCTTAGTAAGCTACGGACTTTGTGCGTCACGAGACATAACAGCACTAGCAATATCACCGATTTAATATGTCCAGACAACTCAGGGGAAATGGAGACGAGTACTTGGAACAAAAAGAAAGCTGACGAGACAAAGTAAAACAGAGACCCAAAGAGAGAAAAGCAGACAGGCACATACCTACTTGCCCCCAGGTTAGTAGTCTTTCACAAGTGTGTTTCTAAGGTCTCAGCATACCCGTCGAGAACCATTTCCCCCCCCCCGCACACTCAGGCTCACTGTACACACTGCTGCGCAGTCATCATAGTGGGAGCTGCCAGATACTCAACCACAGAGCTACGTTTACTACAAAGTGTGCTCATATGGTATCTTGACAGCATGCGTTGGACTTCCCAGAGACGGAAGTACGACTGTATTACCAAATATGTCCTGCAGTGGACCTCTACATTGTCACATTTTATACACAGAGGCAGATAAAGACATCCATATTTGTTGGGGGATGGATATTGGTCACTTCTAGTCAGCTGTTAGTCACACCATGATCCGGGCGGATCACGGCGTTATAAAACTTCGAGAGCACGAGCCGCAATGACGCAATTTCAGAAGCTCGTGCTGGCGGGCACCGGGCCGCGTGGCCCTTACATTGCATTGTTGAGACATTAATCCGAAAAATTAACCTCCGTGCAACTCTTCATCCATCATGTGTCAAGTATGTGCTGTGTGTCGCAATTTCAGAAACTTGTGCTGGCGGGCACGGGGCCACGTGGGCCTTACTTCACATTGTTGGAACATTAATCCCAAAAATGAACGTCCGTGCAACTCTTCATCCATCATGTGTCAAGTATGTGCTGTGTGTGTGAGGGCAACGAAGGTTGTCTTAAGTTAGTCATGGGAAAACCCAAAAGAGGAACCAAAATCGGCAAGAATGAGGAAATTATTTTCACTCCCAGCGGTATCTGAAAGATACCTCTTTAAAGTGGTACAGTAGTTCTGCAAATAGTTTAACCAAAGCAGTAACACTGCGCTGGTGCAGCTGCTTTTACCTCTATGTAAAAAACTCATTACAGTACTCTGGCTTTTCCTACTTCAGAGACGGTGACACATTTGCTGTTGGGTTGGCTCTGTACTCCGGCACTTTGGATAAACAGTGAAACAATAAACATAAGATTACATTGCTGACTCTCTACTTTTAATTTGAGGGTGGTTATTTTCTCTCGCCAGGTGCCGAACAGAGCGCTGCCGCAGTTCGTCTGAGAATGAAACCGTTTTGCTGATTGAGTGAAATATAATATTCTCAGATGCAGAAGTTGGATTTTTAAATGTTTTAAATAAGGACGCTTTTGGAACCGCATTGGTGGATTCTTCCCAGAAGAGAAGGGCCACATGTGAGTGAATATGAACAAAATAGATTTTTAAGCCATTTTCACCCATTCTGGTGATATCTCAAGAGCGCCTTGAGCAATTATTATATCAAATTTGGCACACACGACCAACTGGACTAAATGAGGAACTGATTTGATGTTGGTAGTCATAGGTCAATGTCACTATAACCTCACGTCCGTCCCATTCTGGATGATGCAGGAATGCCTTCTTTTAAAGAAATTGGCACAAACCACCAATTAGACTCAAATATGAACTGATTATATTTTAGTGAGCAAAGGCCAAGGTCACTGTGACCCCTCAAAACACATTTTTGGCCAAAACTCAAAGAATTGGTATGCCGATAATGTCAATTCCCCCCCAAATGTCTAAACGGATGAAATAAGGAAGGGATTTTGGACAGACATGGCTGTAACGAGGGAATACAACCATGTTCTTGTGTGAAGCACTCGTGACTATTGTTTTCAGAGCATAACAAAATAAAAAGCTTGCTTTCTGCCTTCAGTGAAATATGTACAGTTGGACTGAGGTCAGGTGGCTGGTCTGTTCGGTCAGGAACATTCCACTGCTTGGCCATAGAAACTCCTTGGTTGTCTTTGTCTCTGTGTTTGGAAAACACTGTCCCACTGCGACTTTGTTCTATGATTAAAAGGGCCACAAGTCACTCATTATTGGTACAAAGGCCCTCCACCTTAAAGCTAAAAGTAAGCACTTAAACCTTGTAATCATTGGTTGACTCAATATTGCACTGATGCAATCCCATATTGCATCTGAACTGCGGGTGATGTAATCCACGGAATCTGTCTCCAATAGTGTGATTTCATAAGCGCATGACTGAACACACCCAACAATAAACTACAGAGTGTGCTGGAAATGAATAAGAAATGATTGGGACAAGAATCAATCCAAAATGTACTTTACTGCTGAATGGTCAGAGCTCTTTCCCCACGGATGATTCAGGGGTCAACGTTTTTGCGGACTATTAATGCTTTCACACAAACTGAACTGCTTGTTCCAGCTGCACATTATATTGCCCCCATTCCCTCGCTGGCGTACTCCCTTTTGGAGCTAGGATGTCAAGGCCTTGACAGAGACTGCCGTTTCTGCTTTCGTAAGAAAGGCGTAGGGTTGATTTAACAGCAAGTTAGACCTATGTTTGGCGTTGAGTTCTTCCTTTGCATACAATATTCAAAGTTACATTAAAAAAAGAGCGTATACTGATAAGTTGCAACACCACAGAGAAACCTGACACACCTGGTAGTAGAGGCTGCGTCTCGTGAGGCGGCCATTGCTTAATATTTGGAGAAGTTTGGTTATCGTATTGAAAAACCAGCACAACTGTGAATGCACTGAAGTCTCCATCAGAGGAAGTGCTTCCCTGTTGAATCCAAGTGGAACTACGGCTTTTACTGCATGCTTGTGTGTTAGCGTACACCACTTTATTTAGTGTCAAACAGCTTAATGCCGATCTGAGCTGCATTTCTCAGGACTTTTCAAGGATCATTGTTATGCTTCTGTGTGTGTTTTTCTTTTTCTTTCCTGTTCCAGACATTTAGCTTAAAGAAAACACTGCTTTACTAAAACATGTGGAACAGATCTTACCAGAAAGACCTGAAAGCAAAGACGCTTATTCAATGGGCATCTACAAAATGAAAGGGTGTGTTATACGCTGCCCCGCAGATAATAACACATGAGTTGGATTTCGGTTGTCACTCGGCTTTCCCAAGCTATGATCCCTGGAAGAATTTATAGCCAAATTAAAAAGGCTTTAAAAAAAGATTGTATTTATGATTCTGGCCGTTATTTAGAAATACAACATTGCTTTCAGACTAACCAGAATCCACTTGGAAAGCAGCCTGTCTCTAATGACATGTGTGTAATTCAACACGTTAAATCCTCCCTGGTGGATAAGACTTGTATTTTGTCAGAGTACAGCCCAGTATCAAGAGCTTCTGTTGGCGGTGTGATGAAATGCCCCACAACCTCCGGTAGCGTTGTTCCCTTAGTCTCATCGTTTTAAGTGCACACCTTTTTAATAGTAGCTGTCAAGTTCATACGTTTTCTTTTTAATTTCTCTGCCTTTTCTATGTAAATATTCATCGATGGATTCCTCTAATTCTATTCAAAGGACTACCTGATCCCTGTGTAGTGGACTCTATGGCAAGTTCAGTGCTGTCTGAATGTATACTGAGAATTATTATGCCCCCGTATAGCCGACGGCAAGTATCCCACAATGAATCGTGAAAAGCAGTCGACAATGATGGTCACTAACCAGGCAGCACATACCACCATGCATTGGGCTTAAGGACAAATGGCAGACGGACCAGAAAATCAAGTATTTAATGTGAAGAACATCGCAGCATTAACGGCAACAAAGTTCTTTGTACTTGTACTGAAGTTGGTAAAGTACACTTATTGCAGAGACATTGACTGCTGGCACAGTAATTCCATCTTGACCTTTTCACAATAAAAGCTGCATCACTGCAGGGGGAATGAACCATTTCAGATGCAGAACCCCAGAGCCTACAGTACAAACTCTGTACCGTTGTTTGTAACTCTGTAACGCTGTTCATCTGTACACATGACATCTATTGCATCTGTTCATCCGGGGAGAGGGATCCTCCTCTGTTGCTCTCCTGAAGGTTTCTTCCCTTTTTTCCCTGTGAAAGTTTTTTTTCTGATTTTTGGGTAGTTTTTCTTGATCCGTTGTGAGGTCCCGGGACAGGGATGTCGGATGAGACCAATTTGTAATTTGTGATTCTGGGCTATACAAAATAAACTGAATTGAATTGAAAACACATTCTCTCTCAAATCCAATCAAACGTGGTCTAGTTGGCCTCGTTTGAAAGTCAATTCATGTGTTATTCTCGTCCGTCACAATAACCCCATTCTATTTTATTCTGGTCCTCGTCTTCACATTTAACGACTGAACATGGGTCGGTTCGGGGCCCCGTGTGCTGAGAGGGAAGTGCTTAAGTGGTCGGAGGGGTATCATCCACTGACGAACCGTGATTCAGCCCGTCACGGCTGCAGTCACACATGACTCAACACCAGCTCTCAATCCAGCCCTTGTCCTGAGCCCCGCCGCTCTGTAGCAACTGTTTGAGACTATGTGCAAGCGTGAGGGTGTGTGTGGTTTGTGTGCGCTCGACCATGATGTTAAAGAGACAGTTGGAGAATGAAAGCCTATGTGTGTGTGTGTGTGTGTGTGTGTGTGTGTGTGTGTGTGTGAGAGAGTGTTTGTGTGCATTCTGGGGAGTAGAAGTCCTGTTTCTCTGCTTTCTCGGATGGGAGTGTGGAAACAATGGGCACATTGTGTGGGGAGTTGGCAGAGGGGGAGTAGGGTGGATGTTGAGAAGGAGGATTGAGATGGAGAGGGGGAGAAAGGAGAGGAAAGCAGAGGAAAAGAGAGGTGATAGTGGATGAGTCGAAGCGAGGCAGGGAGGAAGAAATGAAGGAGTGTGGAAAAGAGTTAAGAGGAGAGAAAAGAAAAGAAACGTTGAGAGCTGAGGGCTGAGGCACAAGGATTGTCAGGTGAAACGGAGAGAGGAGAAAAGGAATGGGCAGGCAGGAAAAGGAGGAAATAGCCAGTGGGAAGATATTGAAGCAGAGCTTAGGAAGCAAGGAAACAGGATGGAGGGTCCGAGGAGAAAGAAAGCAAAAGAAATGAAGAATGATGACAGTTGGAACGGAGGACAAGTGAGGGAGATGGAAGACGTTTTGGAAAGTTCTGATGTATGTCCTCTCAGTTTTACTTGTCGTTCGTATAATACCCATGTTGCCACAACATAGTCAACCTTCTCAATGTCCCGTACAACACTGAAATACAGATACAGTAATATATAACTTCTGGTTTACTTTATTGTAGGCTTCAGGTAAAAGTATAATAATAAACGACAGATACTTAATTAAGTTAGCTTAGTTTAGCTGAGAAGCTAATCGTTTAGCCGGTGTGATCATATCCCCTTCATGAGCTTTGTTATCCAGTTGCTGTGTCTTTTTGTAAATAATAAATAAATTGTGTTAAAAATCGTTATAGTGGTTGTTAGACGTTCAATATCTATTCCAGATGCCTTGAGCTGTGATCCTTACTTGTTGACCAATCAGAGTTTTTGGTAGCTCTGATTGATGGATATAACTTTGGAGATTTAAAAAACATACCTTATTTGGTAATAAGCTATAATATGGTAACTATTTGAAAAATATTTTCTTAGCTTCTAGGCTTCAGAGAAAATCAAAATCAAAGTCTGGTTTGACAAATGCTGCACTGCCAAAACTTGATTGATTTGTTTCATACGCATAGTTTTACATCTTCGCAAATCACCATTATTCTGCCCCAGATGTGAACACTGGAATCATTCTTCAATATGACAATTTATGCATATCTATAATAACTCTCTCTTTATAAAAATGAATAATTTTCATAAATGAATAATTCATACATAGCCAGAAAACCACAGAGCCAATATTTCCTTCTAATGAACTACAGGGCTCCTTCCTGGGTTATAAAACATTAGCATTTTTCGCCATATCCACATCCAAATCAGCATATTTTCCAAAGCCAGAGGATGTATTATGTCCTCCATAGAGAATATCACCATAACCCCTTTGAACTATACATCCGCATTATAGTCTGACATACTAATAAATGTTCTGGGATGCAGACTAAACGTTCTCTCTGCATAGGAATAATATGTCAAACATGTAATTCAGTGGTGTTCCCCATAAAGCTTTTGACTGCACTGCAACAATAACAAATCCAAGGCGGGATGATTGATGGTTGAGAAACTGGAAGCAGACTTGGGTTCAGTGGCTGACCCAGCCAGTTCATCTCAGCATCTCTTCATCTTGGACCAACGATAACTCAAACTCTAAACTTACATGCAGAGTATCCACCAGAGGACGGGTCGCTCACAATGGTGAGAAACCCAATCTAAGACAAAACGTTGTCGGCCACCTGGCCTCACTGTCACGACTGCACAGTGATGACGCCTCTTGAAAAATGACAGAAGCAAAGTCATCAGAGATAAAGTTACATGACAAGCGACCAGCGTCAAACTGTGACATCTCCTCACATATCTATGAAATCCTAAAATTCATATAACGCAGTCAAAATGTTATAGCAATGTCTCACAAATGTCTAAAAACCTAAAAAACACAAAGGACCTTTAGACCTACAGTACACTCTTAAAACATATATTTATTTCTAAAACACAGAATTACACATATTTCTTACAGGCGGCAGGAAGTATAAACTAAATGAAATATAGATTCAATTGAAGATGCTTGATAACAATGTTTGTGAGGGAGAGCAATAAGTGATAGGCCCACTTCTGGATCTTAGATTAAAATGGAAAATAGAGTTTGGATCAACAAAGGATATTTTTGCTTCCGTCTGTAAGTGTTTGTGTGATGCAACAAGTCCTCCACTTAATATTATGATTAATATAGATCCCTCTTAAATGCCACACACAGTTCCTTCAATATAGCTGTGGCCTCCTCGGCACCACTGTCAGGCCAGAATGTCCATGCGTATCAAAATCTAAAAGACGGACATGAAGCCAAAAATCTTTACCCACAAGATAATATTCCTAATCATGAAATAAACATAAATGTTTTGATTTCAATGAGAGTGCGATCTCATCTTCAACGAGCAGTGTGGGGTTTAATGAGCACAGTTTTATGGGCATTAAAACATATTGAAGATCACTGTATGAGTGTGTGTGATTGTAACGGTAAAAGAGAGACTACAATAATGAATTGTGTGTGTGTGGATTGGGGGCACGTTATGAATATACAGATGCAGCTCTGATGCTTGAGTTATGACCTCACTTGTGTGGATTGCAGGGTGGTCCTTTCATAGCCTGTTAGACTCACATACACACACACACACACAGACACACTTTCTTCTCTCTCTCTCTCTACACAGCCAGACTGTGTCACACATTGCTAACAAGCATGAAGAGAGTGTGTCGACACACACACTCGGGCACAGCGAGTGTTTTGTTCTCCGTCTTTAACCCGGGGTTCAACACATTGTACACACACACACACACTCCCGAACATTCCTCTCCCGCTCAAACACACGCACACACACGCACAAAAAAAGTGTGTGTCAAACTCTCTCTTTTATAGAGCACATATATACGTACGTACACACCCAGGTGCAGGAACAATCCCAAATCCCCTCGTTCCAAGTCCTCTTTCTTGCTCAATCGTTCCCTTTTTCAAGACCCACCCACCATCTGTTGCAAACACACACACACACACACACACACACACAATAACAGGATGATGAAAGTGTTGGGAATGTCTGCTGAGAGGCGACTGACACTTCCTGCACTTTCTAGTACTGACGGCTGGCCTCAAGCCCCCAATGCCCCGGTGGCTGCTCCCTCCAGACGACTAATGGCCATAAACTGCAGATGACAAGCAGGATAAATGGGCTTTTCCATCTGCGGTGGTTATTGTCGAAGAGACTCCCTCGTCGCCGAGCCATCCCGTCACTCAGCGCCTCTGAGTGCTCGGCTTTCTCTGATTGAAAAGCGCCGTTCAAAAAGCTCAGAAGTACACGCGTGCTTGATAATGTATTTAAGTAAATCACAAGCTCACCGCGGACACCACAAGGGGAAACAACAAGTCACGAACAGGCTGGCTGCTTCCAGCGCAGCATCAACACATTGAGCAGTTGCTTTTCCAGAGCGTTGACCTTGAGCTGCTTCCCGACCTTAACCCTCTTGATAAGTTTGTTTCTTAGGTACAGCAATGATGTGACCCGGTGCATGTTGAATCATCCAAAAGTTGTCAGAAACCAAAAAATCCTAATAAATATAGTTTGTACCTCATGGCCAACACCATTACTAACAATTCAATCAGTTTTTAATGGAATGGAGTTATTCACTCCTCCATAGATCAGAGTTCATTTATGATAACTCACTCGTTTTCCTGAAAAATACATGTTCAAACTATTTTTTAGGTACATTGGAAAACTCTACCATAACATGTATTTTCTCCAAAATTTAATTTTCATTTTTTCATTTTCTTTTTTTCATGGGGTGATAAACAGAGATGAGACACATGTGCTGTTCAGGGTCATATTGACCGCTCAGTCAAAATGAGTCATAAGGATTTGTATTGAAAGTTTATTTATAGTGTTAATATACATGAAAGGCATGCAGTGCCCATTAAGGGTCCCTCTTGTTGTTATGTGCTGTCTGATCATTCAAAGATGGGTTGAACAAAAATATTCACGTCTGTCTGAAAGCAATACTCCCGTTCATACCTCCCATTAAAAGATCCACCGCCCTCGTTACATGGACACATATACTCATATCTGAATTTATGCAAAGCTTTGTTTATACTCACGTAAACCAACTAAATGAACTGTGAAGATTAAAAAAAGACAACAAGTGTAACCGGCCAAAAGACATCCACCAACCTCCACAATTTGAGGAGGGCTTGTAATTATGGATCAACTCATACCTCCATTGGCTTTGTACAAGCCGTGTCAAGTATTACACGCTCTATGAAGAAAGAAAAAAGGTTGAACATCCTGTGAACAATTTGATTTGGCAATTGGATTTTTAAGACCTGCTGTTTCTAAACATATTGCTTTTTCATAACCCCTAGACATGTAAATAGTCTAGGGGTTATGAAACCTCATCCTCGGACTGTGACCTCCAGCATTCACTGGGGCGTTTTGCAGCCGAGTGCGAAGCGGCAGGGATGAGAGTTAGCACCTCCAAATCTGAGGCCATGGTGCTCTGCCGGAAACCGGCGGATTGCTCCCTCCAGGTGGGGGCAAACTGCCTACCCCAAGCGAAGGAGTTCAAGTATCTCGGGGTCTTGTTCACGAGTGAGGGTAAGGTGGAGCGGGAGATCGACAGGCGGATCGGTGCGGCTGCAGCAGTAAAACAGGCGCTGTACCGGTCCGTCTTAGTGAAGAGGGAGCTGAGCCGGAAGGCAAAGCTCTCCATTTACTGGTCGGTCTACGTTCCAACCCTCACCTATGGTCACGAACTCTGGGTCGTGACCGAAAGAACGAGATCTCGGATACAAGCGGCCGAAATGAGCTTCCTCCGTAGGGTGGCCGGGCTCAGCCTTAGAGATAGGGTAAGGAGCTCGGACATCAGGGGGGAGCTTGGAGTCGAGTCGCTGCTCCTTCGTGTCGAAAGGAGTCAGCTGAGGTGGTTCGGGCATCTAGTCAGGATGCCTCCTGGACGCCTCCCATTAGAGGTTTTCCGGGCACGTCCAACTGGTAGGAGGCCCCGGGGAAGACCGAGGACACGCTGGAGGGATTATATCTCCCGGCTGGCCTTGGAACGCCTCGGGATCCCCCAGAATGAGCTGGAAAGTGCTGCGGTTGAGAGGGAGGCCTGGGTCGGCCTGCTGAACCTGCTGCCACCGCGACCCGACCCCGGATAAGCGGGTGATAATGGATGGATGGATGGATGTAAATAGTGCTTTTTACAGGCGATAGCGTCATTCTCTGGCACACATTGGCTAACTTTGACTTCTGAAGCCTCATATTAACTGCAGAACTGAGCCTTGTGAACTGAATGAGACAGAAGAGGACTGTGAATTGTGTCCGTACATTATCAGCACATTGGTAGAGGATCCTTTTATGGACAGTTTGAATGGAAGAAATGTTAACAGCAAACAAAAAACAGTTTCAATATACATATGAGCTTTGGGAAACTATCCTTTTTAAATGAGCCTGAATCCTTCTGAATGGTCCAGAGTAAAACAAATAATAATTTAAACTAAAGATAGAGTAAAACATGTCATGAATGAACGTGGCCTTGTTATAATGACCAGTGGCCAGTGTTTGTTTCTTCGTGTTTCTCCTGAGAAACCAACGAGCAGAAAAGAAACAGATACATCCTGCTTGCCTGGAGCAGCGCTGCATCGCGATGATTTTAGTGAATGAAATAACACTTTACAGCCACTCCAAGCAAACATGGCTGCAGACGGAGTCCCTTATCGGCCCCCGACGCAGGAAATTGGACATGTAAACGGAGGCCAGAAAAGCGTTTATTTAATTGATTATGACTTCCTTTATACTGTTCCTGGTGCACGGCCATGCCTAATACACGCCCGCCTCGGCTAAGGGTCATGCAGATGTTGTGCGCCGCCAACATTCTGAGCCGGTCTACTGTATAGTTCATGCACAGTCTTGCTTTTGGCTTGGGTCGAGGTGAAAAGAAACAGTCAGGA
Organism: Cyclopterus lumpus; assembly: GCF_009769545.1. Lineage (NCBI taxonomy): Eukaryota > Metazoa > Chordata > Actinopteri > Perciformes > Cyclopteridae > Cyclopterus > Cyclopterus lumpus. The sequence goes on from NC_046977.1 coordinate 17,593,613, forward strand.
CCTGAGTTATGGGTCATTGCTACCGGCAAAACTCACCCATTACATTGAGTATGCCTTGTATATCATGACGATTAAAAAAGTAAGCTCTATACCAGCTAGATTTAGAGCTTTAGGAGCGAAAACATTGTTTTGGGCCAAACTTCAGCTTTGATAGCTGAATCTTCGAGAGGGGATGGTTGTGATTGTGGATCCAAGGGTTTAAAAAAAATTAAATTCAGCTTTGACAGAGCTGAGATTTTCTTTGCTGTGTCACTGCAGAGAGACAACAACAGAGGTCTGAAGAGAGACGTGTTTCCACTAAAACACCGGCCTGTTTGTAGAGCTTGTAATACTCGTCCTTTCATTCCTCGTCCCACTAGCCTCCTCACTCCATTCGTCTGTCTTACACACACACACACACACACACACACACACACACTGTCCCCTACTTTAGCCCTGAGGTCCTGTTTCCGGTCCGGGGTGCATGAGACGGACGAGCCAGCATCTGTGTGGGGACTGGAGCTTATTACACACACACGCGCGTGCACACGCACACGCACACACACACACACACACACACACACACACACACACTTGTGAGCGTTTTAAGCAGGAACATTCGTAAAAGTCACAGGTTTATTCACACAGCAGGCATAAACGCACACAGCTGCGCACACATAGCAGGCATGCACGCAGACGCACACACATCACGCCTGCAACTGCAGACAATAGGAGTTTTGTTTCTCAATAAGGTTTGTTTGCTCTGATAGAGCTGCTGCTCACGTCTTAACGAGGGCTGTTTTCCTGTTTGTGAAATGCTCATTACGGCGCACACACAACGACAAATCCAAAGTGTGTGTGTGGGGGTGGGGGGGTCTTTTTCCATGTTTCAGGAAGCGGCTTAAGTCCACATGTTTCCTAAAGCGCTGCTGTGTGTCGAGGGTTATGAAAGAGGAATATATACGTTTTTCCAAGAAAGTATGGATGAACTCATTCTTGACAGGAGCGTAGGACACGTTCCTGTTTAGTGTAGACGGATGTTGTTTAAGTGTCCTCAACTCATTTCTGAAAAACCTTTTTTCATGCTACTTTTTACCAATCGATCTTTTGTGATCTTCAAATCGGCGGAGAGAAATCTAGAAATCATTTTACCGCATACCTCTCCGTGGTATTGTTTATCCGTGGGCATTGTCTTGAGATAATGAGCACTGTTATAGAACAGTGCATGTGAAAAATTAGAATTATTATCATAAAATCATCCGTCATTTACACATAAATCGTTCCTAACATGTCAAATTAATTTCCTCCCTTCAGAAAGAACCACTGCCACCATGGAGAAGGACCAGTGCTACTACAACGAGACCATCGCCTTCTTCTACAACCACAGTGGCAAGTACCTCGCCACCGACTGGAACACCGTCAGCAGGCTGGTGATGGGCCTGGGCATCACCGTGTGCATCTTCATCATGCTCGCCAACCTCCTGGTGATGATCGCCATCTACGTCAACAGGAGATTTCACTTCCCCATCTACTACCTGATGGCCAACCTGGCGGCTGCTGACTTCTTCGCCGGACTGGCCTACTTCTACTTGATGTTCAACACGGGGCCGAACACCAGGCGCCTGACCGTGTCCACGTGGCTGCTGCGCCAGGGCTTGATCGACACCAGCCTGACGGCCTCCGTGGCCAACCTGCTCGCCATCGCCATCGAGCGCCACATCACCGTGTTCCGAATGCAGCTGCACACACGCATGAGCAACCGCCGCGTGGTGGTGGTGATCGTCATAATCTGGACCATGTCCATCGCCATGGGGGCCATCCCCAGCGTGGGCTGGAACTGCATCTGTAGTCTCGAGAACTGCTCCAACATGGCGCCGCTTTACAGCAACTCCTACCTGGTCTTCTGGGCGGTGTTTAACCTCGTGACCTTCGTTGTCATGGTGACGCTCTATGCCCACATCTTTGTCTATGTGCGCCAGAGGACCATGAGGATGTCGCGGCACAGCTCCGGGCCACGGCGCAACCGAGATACCATGATGTCTCTCCTGAAAACCGTGGTGATTGTGTTGGGTAAGTTATCTACTCCATTTATACTGCATCCATCTTTATCTAGCAAGCTACATCTACTGTGTACGACATCTCTGTAGCGGTGGATGCAACATTTGAAGTCTGCAGCAGCAGCAGCAGAACAATGACTCTGTTGATCCATCTGTGAGGCCGCAGCATTCAGGACAAGTGTCTGCCTTGCACGACTGTAGGCCTCAAATACATCATCTCGGCCAACGCCGTCGTCCCTTTAGGAATCCCATTCATGCGCTGTGATTGTAAACAAGCAGTTTTAGGAAGAATGTTTGTTGCGTTTCAGGTTTGTTGAGGCCAAAGGCGACCGTGAGTGTCTATGCTATACTGGATGCAGTGGAATTCAGGGTGGAGTGGATATAAATATTGCTGCATAGCACATTGACAGATGTGGTATGTTGACTTTATTCAGAGCAGATTTAGGCCCTCAGTGGATGGAGGATGTCAGCACGGCTGCTTTCACAGCCTGTTTGAATGCAAAGAACAAAGCAAAATCTCTTTCTTTATTTCCTGAAGAAAATGAAAGTGGAGATGGAACAGATGGCCACTTCTGCAAATTTGGTGGGAAAATACAAACATTGAGGAAAGATTTAGAGTAACATGAGAAAAGTGCTCGAAGATCGTCTTCACGACATCCCCCCAAACGTGTCTTTAAATGTCTTAACCCCAGACTACACAACATGTCTCATGGACAGTGTACAGTACAGTTAGACTTCATGCTTAATAAATGTGACGACTGCCCATTACTATATCCTGTTTTGTTTATAGTTGACTAAAAGTCATTTTGTTTTTTTCTCAGTCAAAGAAAATGTAACCATTTTAGTATAGATTTAGTCAATGAAAACTGTTGAGTTTAGTCTTTTTTAGTCATCAGATTATAGTGAACATTTCAGTTAATATCTCCTTCTTTCTATCCCCCAAGCCCGGTTGTTGTCTTTGTAAAGTTAACAATTTAAGTAAGTAAACATTGCTAATTAAATAGTCGACATTACTCGACCGTGCTCCTGGTCTGCTGTCGGTAGCCAGCGAAAGCTCCGGAGAAGGACCTTCAGTTAGCGGCAAACTTGCATTCAGTTTTTTTCTTCATGGAAATAATGAGAAATTTCGGTCAAGTTTTCCAATGTTCTCGTCAACAATATTGCGCGTTGACATAGTTTGTGTTTAATGACATCGGTGACGTCTGGTTATCGCCTCGTCTCAGTCATATTTAGTCGTAGATTTTGTCCATGCAACTAACACTCATTAGGCTCGTTCGAGATGAGCCAGTTCTGCGCAGATTCGATCGGCGGCGATCGGCGCGCAATGCATGCTGGTTAGATTTGTGTCCGACTTGCTCCCGACTTGCTCTGACGTCATGCACACATGGTCAACGATACTCTCACGAGAGCGAGGCGGCCGTCGGTTTTAGAGCCAGGCGCCGCAGGAGCTCTCCATCGACTGCGTGGCCCAGTGCATGATGGGAAACGCCTGGCTGTCGCCACATCAGAGAGCTGATTGGCTCTTAGATCTGACAGCAAACACCACATGTAGAAAATCCTTATTTTAACATTCGATTGTTCGCTATTTGTCTCATGTAGTGCAAATATGTGGGTGTTAATAATAATAATACTAATAATGTATAAGGTTATTTATTTAGCATCTGTAAATAAATAATGTATAGAGAAATGACAACTATCTTCACATATATGTATTTATATAAATGTATGTGTAAATAAATATGACATCCAACAACTACAATTGTCTGGATTCCAGGCGAGGCGCAGCTCTAACGAACGAGCCTATTGAGAAGGCTTGTCACAGATGCAATGCTCTATATTAAACGGGACATTTTACGGAACACTTGTTCAGTGCTTGTGCACAAACAATTGTGTATCTGGAGTGCCTACCACCCACCGAACTGAGAAATAAAACAATCATTCCGTTCAATCAGGCAGCATGTGATTCAACAAGAAATCACATTGTTGTTCCCCCTCCACGACTTGAAAACGATACCTAGTACCATATTTTCTTTTTCGCACAAGCCAATCAGAGCAGACTAGGCTTTTTAATAAGGGGTTCTTAAAGAGACAGGCGCTCAAACGGAGCGTTTCAGTTGGAGGGTGTCTTAATATACCCGTATTGGATATATTAAGACAGTATGAGACAAATCAAGTGGTTTTTTTTTTACATTTAAGCATGTAAACATGTTCTAGTAGAAACCCAAAATACAAATATGAACCTGAAGATGAGCCTGTCATGTCCCTCTTAAGATTACTATCAGATTTATGCTGAACGCAAACTGATAACTGAGAAAACTGCTAAAACTCCTCCTAGTTTCCAGCATCATTTACAAATAGCCTGCCAGTGCATGTCTGCAATTGTGAAATATTCACAGCTAATCCGCAGTTATCACCTGTTTACAGCTGATAAAAAAAAACGTATCAGTTAGATTCAGTCTTGTAGGGCGATTTAAGGGCACCCTGTGAAACCAGGCTTTACAAGGACAGCACAGCTCCCTGGGAGAAAATAAATAAGGTCCAAACTTGTGAAAATAAGAAGCAAATTGTAATTATTTGGAATTGTCCTTTAATGTACTGTATGGTCCAGTTGAGTAGTGGCGGTAAACACATTGACAATGCTTTCTACTGATGCTGCAGTACCTGTTTTATGTTTGAGCTGAGTGTGCAGTCTGACAGTTTTATGTCCATCCATTCAAGTCTAGGAACGTTTCCAAGTCTCCAGGCCTCTTCAGTGGTGTGTAATGAATAGAGGCATTTTGTTCTTTGCATTACAGCACAGTAGCACACCAACCTAGTCGTGTGTGAAGTACGTTGGAGTGTGAACTGTGGGAAAAAGACTTGTTACTGCCTGGAAGCCAGGAAGTGTTGGTCCCAGACAAAACATACCAAAGGATTGTGTGTGATTTGCCTGTTGTGCGCTCTGTTATCTCATCCTGTTGCCTCTGTTGTCTTTACTACGCACTTAATTCAAAGCAGGTGGACAGCAGCAGTCTACGGCATGTTTAAAACTGGAAGGTGTGTTCTGCTGCGTGGACATGCCTTGTTTGTTTCTGCTTGTTTAACTCATCTGCAGTTCCATGCCTTCTAAAGGCTACGAGGTAATAGGCTGGACATGAAGTCAATTACTCTTAGTAGTGGATTACTTTTATCGGTTTGAAAGTCGTCCTGTCATTGCAGATGCTCCTCACTTATGTAGTCAGTGTTTTATTTACCACTCCAGAGGAAAGTCTGAGTCATCCAATAACACTTGAAAATATCCCCCCGAAAAGATAGCACGTTCCACAGACCCATATCTCGAAATAGCATTGGATTCCTTTGAAATGAAACAAAATACCTCTCTCTCTGGAATTGCTCAATATGAGGTTCTACCAATGAAGGACCAACCTGGGGTCAAGAGGTCTAGATGTGGATCTGAAACCGTCAGGATGTAACATTCAAGAAGTGAAATCACTGACTCCGAGTGAATGAACTATTGGTGCTATTTGGTTTCGTCCCTGAAAGGTTACAGCCGACTGCTGAGGTTAAAGGAAAGTTCAACCATTTAAATCCAAGGGTGCTTGACTGATACCTCTTTTATTATTTCCCCTGCAACGGACCAGTATGAAAAGAACACACAAAAACCTCTTTCAGTAATGTAAAGTAGCAAAGTGTATCCCACATTCTCATCACATCAGGGTGCTTGCCAAACGGTGGCGCTCCACTACGGTCGCAGTAAATGTGCTGTCACACGTAAGACCTTTAGGTTTAGGCAACAAAACCACTTAGTTAGGTTTTCGAATAAAATATTGGACTTAAAATAAGTTTGCAAACTGATTAAGTAGAGAAAACACGTAACGGGGAAAACACGTCATTTCAAAATAACTCAAAAGCATTCGTCTGCCTCTGGTGTGAACAGTTTTACTGCGGTTCAATAGTTCAATAAATCACAGCATTATTCATTTGAATCCTTATTGTTTTGAATTCCCATAAAAGAAAAATAACGATGTCAAACGACTGGAAAAGTGAAGTCTTTTGAGCGAGGGTGTGATGGGTTTTGGTCCAGTCAGAAATACACTGCTGTTTCTGAGTGAGGTCATTCTTGAGCACAGAGGAGGAGAGAAAAAAGCAGTTTTTCTTTTTCGGTGTTCCAATAGAAGGTAGTTTCCTGTTTTCCATTGGATGAACAGTACAATCACTCATTCTACTCTCTTGGACACTTGATTTCCTGTTTGATTTGAACAAAAAAGAGAATCCCTCTTTGCCTCTTTTGGTCTTACACTGTCCAAAGTCAAACAAAGAAAGGTAGCCATGTCTCTCGCGGGGTTAGAGTTGCCTGTTCAGTCTTTGCTGGGTTCAGCCTTTGCTGCTTGACGAGGAAGTGGAGCCCACAGCGTCCAGCGTCGCCCAGCTGCCGACCACATGACGATAAGTGCTCCCCTGCTGCCTGCTGCCCTCTGTCCACTTGCCCCTCTCAGGAGGCTGTAAAACCAGCCATGGGTCATTTATTTTCCTGGAAGGACCGAACGAGATGGAAAGTTGGTTGCACGCACTCTCGCACATTCATAAGCACAGTATACACAGAGACTTTTCTCACACTCTCGTTAACCCCAGAAGAACAGTGGGACAAGAGATTGGCTCCGTCCTCGTAACGTTACTCACTTAGTCAAACGATGGGAAAACTAAACCAGAATCTGGCTTGTTGAAAAAGAAAAGTCATTTTTCCAAAGAGAGATAGGGACACACACACACACACACACACACACACACACAGATACATAGAATATAAGCACACACACGTAAAACAGTAAGTTAAAGGTAGTTAAAGGAGTTTTTCCACCACTAGTAGTGCTAATGAGCATATATTCCACAAACTGCTGTGTGTTGTTGTGCACGCATATAAAAAACACACATGCATGTGACACAATGCACATTTCCGCCTATGATTTCATACTGTTCCAAGTATGTATGTTTGTCCGACCAGAGATGTGAACTGTTGGTAGTTGGCCATAAACAGGAGGCTGTGTGTCGTAAACTGTAGTAGGTGCCCACAGAGGTGCATATTCTGAATGCGCTGTATGCACTGTCCAAAGAATGTTCCAAAAGCCTGAATAATATTGGCATATCTCACGTCTTAGTCGGAAAACGAAAAGAAGATAATGTTTGAATGACAACAGAGATTCTCTCCATCACTCATCGATGAGTCGACTGCATTCACAAATCCACTTGCTCCCTGTGCGTCCGGTGCTGGCTCATGTCTGTGAATGATTTGATTATGTCAAAGCCCATTGGCGCTGGACGCGCCTGCATCGTCAGACAGCGCGGAGCGCCAACACATACCATCGTCCCGAACACATGCACACAGATGCCACATCGCTGACTGAAACCCACAACGTATAACCAATCAATGTTATAGAAGCATTCAGGGCTTTTTCATGGCCGGATTTCAAATTGACACACACAGACGTGATCCTCGCGATGTCCCCTGTGTGTTTGTGTGAAGCGTATTACGCAAGAATGCAAGCTTTTCTAGTCGCTCCCAATGCCAGCGTCTGTCCGGGGGAATCCTGTTCCTGCCGAGCCAGTTGTTCCTTTCTGGCAAGCGGCGCTCAAACATCCAGAGTGTCCTCAAACGCCCGGCGCCGCACATTGACTGGATTGGTAGGCCCGCCATTAACAACTAGATGACACTAGTTGATCTAGTGTCAGCTAGATCAACTCTAGGATAATACAAGATTATAAAAAGATGTGGCGGCATCAACCAATAGCAGCTATTGGAAGGAATTTGCTTTGGGGCAGAAGAGAGTCGATTTTAAAATGAGAAAACATCTGCGTTCAGAGACTGAAGCCAGTATTTAGTGTTCGTGATAAGTTGAAATGGTTAAATGACTGGATGGTATCATTGTAAAAGTTCAAGAACTGAAGGTGCTGAGAGAATTGGACTCAGAACTTTGTGACTGTGGCTAACAATCTGGATTTGATCTAAACCACTACAGAACAGAACAGTCCCAGGGTGTTTCCTTTTTACAGCCGACATTTGTCTTCCCACACAGTTTGAGAAGAAGAGGAAGAAGTGAGGTAGAGAGGAGTGAGTCACCGCTGCTGATCAACAACTCTGCAGATATCTCCCAGCCCCGTTTGTGACAGCCTAACAGGAAAAAAACATCTTCATGGCCGCTTCAAAGACCTCACTGTACTTCCAGTCGAAAGCATGCTACTCGACCCATTAGATCACCGTGACGACCACCATCACCAGACTCCATATCTAGTGTCCACCACGAGCCTCTTTATCAATAATTGTATACTCTCAGCTGCTGAATGGGTTTCATCTATCTAATCCCCAGTGTGTGTGTGTGTGTGTGTGTGTGTGGTGTGTGTGTATGTGTTTTGTTTGTGTTTGGAAGTTGGTGATGTGGGAAAAAATAAATCCCCTCACGGACAAACGGGAAGCAACCGGGCCATTTCAGAATAATGACTTCAGTCTCATTTCAGCCGGATCGCGGTCACGGTTGCAGACGATGGTCGGAAATATGATAGAGGGATGGGCGAAGAGAGGAAGACAATTTGGAGACAGAAAGGGGTGAAGCGCTTAAGAAAGGAGAGATAAGTTATTGAGAGAGAGAGAGTGCTGGGCTGAAAGGCAGTGAGACACACAGGAGAATGAGAGCAGTAATTCAATAGTGGGTGTTTAATCATATTTAGAGGCCTGAGAGGATTGAACATTAGTGGACACTTAAGCCGACGTGAAGACGTGTGAGAAATATTGCGATTGGAAGGCATGAGGATCCCAGGTAGCAGAATGTGGAGCCCAGCCCAGAGAAGAGGAGCTCACAGTTAAAGGTTGGGCCATTCTTTCTCTCGATATACGGAAGTGTTGACATTATTGCTGACAATTTGAGGACGATTTCAACTTAATATGAAGTAAGTTTTATTGCAATGCTGTGTTCACACCGCGAGGCCCGTAGTCATTTCCAATAGGAGCCAATGACGTCGTCGCACAAGGACGTGGCATATCGTGCCTCAAGTCAGAGTTGAGCTGGCGGTCAAGCAGTGCGATGAAGCTTCAGCCAGTCATATGTTTTCTTCTCTCCCTATTCCGTTCCATCAAAGAAATTAATAAAATGCCGTGGCAACCTCCCAGTGCTCCTAAAAGACATAACTACGCAACGTATCTTCATACAACGGTACGTTTGACATCTTGTGTTTTTGTGCTTTCCAGCAAAGCGTGTCAATTTCCGCTCAGTATTTTTTTAAATAAACTTCTCTATTCACAGGAAATACTTAATTAGGTTTAGGTCGCTTCGGTTAGAATAACCACGGTAGTGCCGTAACTAATCAAAGCTTCCCGTGACCGCGATGTTTCCCTAACCTTAGCTATGTGCTTTTACACGACCACGATCACCTGTTTTTCTCGTCATCGACGAAGACGACTGATGAAGTTCTGACAAAAGGACTAGCACGACGAGCAGCTCCCCCTTCGGTCACCTACGATGTACGCCTCTTTTAAATCGTTTAAGTTAGCAAGCTACGATTGGAGGATGTTCCAGAACACGTAGTCTCCCCAACAAGTCCTAAAATTAGACAACCAGATCTGCGTGTTGGGATTAAAATGACTACTTTGATGAAGTTAGGGAAACATTGCGGTTTAAGGTTTAGATATGACTACATGATCATGAGAGTAAACACTTAAGTTACACCCTTAAGTTAAGGGAACAACTGTGGTCATTAAAAAAGAAAAACAATGTATGTCAGTTGTCGAGAGCGTGTTATGTGGAAACCGCACCCCCGACCCCACCCACAGTGTAAATTTGACAAAGCTAGATGACATAATGTTCATTACCAGCGTTGATCCTTTAAGCCATTTAACCCCGTGTTTATGGAATTCTGCGGCGCATTTCATGTGACATGAGGACGGCGCAACAAGCTGCCGCAGACAGCGACATTGGTGAACAACGTCCTGAACCTCCTAATGATGCATTCCTCCCCGCGGGAAACTCGACGGCCATTAGGACAGAAGACCAATATCAGTGCTCAGACAAAAGAAAAAAACCTCCGTAATCGGGTTAGCCGTAGAACCGTAGAGTGCTTTCTCAACGAGTGCCCGTCTTGGACAAGCCTTGTAGCCATGTGCAGTTATGTAAGTGAGCGTTATCAAGTGCGTATGTGTCTCCACACATGAGTGTTTCTCCATGTCTACCCGCACTTTTGCATGTGTGTGTGTGTGTGTGTGTGTGTGTGTGTGGGAGTGTTGAGTTCATTGCTGTTGTCTGGTCTCCATTATTTCCTTATTTCTTTTCCCTTAGCGCTCTGTTCTCTCTCTTATGGAAGCCCATTTCCACAAGGGAAAAAGAAAAAAAACTAAACACAGCTTGGGATGATAATGAAAAATAGTATTCCTGGTAAAAGAGAGAAAGGAGAAACCAAGTCAAAGTTTTGACTGTCGAAAATCAGGATGTCAAAATTAGGACATAAGGACATCATGTCACATCGGGACAAATGCAATAATATTTTTGTTCTTATTTTGTCAACAGCCATTGTTTTTTGGTATTCAACAACGTTAAGTTAAGTTCTTGAATCCCAACTCAACCGTCCAACACAAGGAAAACACAAAATAAACATTTTATAAATACCATTGATCCCAATTAAAGACTGAAAAAACATTTTATAAAATAGCTCTTTTTGATTTGTTCTGTCATGCTCTACAAACATCTAATGTTTACTGCGCTTAAGTTTATTTGACCGTAAAGCAACAGTTCTTATCACAGGTTTTATATATTTATTTATTTATTATATACAGGGGCTGCTCTGATATAGTGTTTAGGGGGCGTTACCTATGCTAATGATGAGCAATGGTCCACACAACATCTGATGTGTGATCATCTTTCGGACTTATGGTGCATCTGGACTTGACTTCTCGTATTTTGTCTCTAATTAAGAACAAATATCTAATGAATTGAAGAGAACGTTGCTGCATGAGGACACATATAATAGGACAGTCTTGCTATGGCCACACCCAACGTAGCTTTCCATACATTTCCAGGTTTTCCCGGACCAGCACCGGAGCCGTGTTTATTTACTCTCCTCCACTGAATTTCCATTCCTCGCGTCTCTTTTGTCCTCCATGTGGGGCATTTTCAAGTCCTTACGGGGCAAACCGATTCACTTGGGCCAAACCATCTGTTTGTTCAAAACTACCCCTCTGTGGGGGTAACCCTGCACTATGTGGTAAACCGTGCACTTTTTTTGTTTTGGCTTAAGTAAAGGGGGCATTGTTTTGTGATGGAGGGTGTAACGCAATCAACCGCATACCCCTGGATCCAGAGAGGAAATGATAGGATCCGAGGGTGAAACCTCTCAGGTCATAGCTTCACACAAATACTGTTTTCTTTCTCACTCCAGGGGTTAAAAGTCAGGAGAAACAACCTGTAAATATACATCTTTTGCTCTCCATTCAAAACAGTTAAAGAAGCAGCAGGTTATATGAAACTAGAGGAATTATTTCGCAATGTTTTTGGTGTTGTGGTTAGGTTCGATTTCATGAGCGTCTCCAACGGCACTAAATCAGAATGAGACGGTGATGCTAAAAGCAGGAAACATGGTATGATAATAAACAATCATAATGCTTCTCAGAAGTATCTTTCTCGGTTTTTATTTTTTTTCTGTGCTGAATCCCGTTCAGAGAAAGATGTTTAACTTCCAGACAACGAGCTCAGACAGTTACAGAAATGTATCAAACTCTGGAGAGTCTGCCTGCATAGCTGAGAAGTGAGGTCAAGCCTTCGCTGCAGCTGCCGCCTGCAAAACCCTAACAGATAACAGGCCTGACTGTCAATATCACCGCCCCCCTGTCTCTACTTTCTTTCCTAAAGTAGTTAAATGATAATAGTTTTTTCGCCCTCCCGTCAGATGATCAACCAATTTATAATTATTCCACTTACACAACTTCTCCACCACCATTTAACTTTCAAATCTCTTTGGTGCTGGCATGTTGAATCAATGGCATATTTCCCACTTTCCCCATGAAAATATACGAGTGTAAAACCAAAACACAAAAAACGAGAATAATGGGAAGTGTTGACATAGAGAAAGAGTGCGTCGATTTAAAGGTAATTAAAGGTAATGGAGGATATTTATTTAATATAACCATGCATTTGAGTATATTTATGATTTGGAAATTAGCCTTTAAGTGCTATTACCGGTAACCTAATGCACCCGCAATAACAAAGTACTTAAAAACACTGTACAACAAAAGTACTTTGTACTCAAAAAGTGTCATTAATAAGTTGTAGATGTGGTTGTAAAGTGACATGAGTGTTTTTATTTTCTAGACTAATGGTGCGGTTCTTAAGTGACGATGGAGATGTGGTTGTAGAGTGTCAACACTAGCTCATGTTAATGTGCATGTTAGGATCCCATAAGTGGTTGTGTACATTTTAAGTGCCAAAATCTTCTGCTTCTTTACTTTTTTTGTGGTTCAGTAGAGGGCGAAGAGAGACAAGGAGATGCCTGGTTCAAACCCAGGATGTCACAATAACATGACATGTGTAAGGTGGAGGTGGCGGGATGCCTCCCATGTGCGACTTGACGCGGTATAAATGTCAAGGTGAAACTGAAAAGACATGCCAGTTTGATCACGTCACCAGTACTCGAGTTTAAGACCCAGCGAATCACTTCTCTCATGGTGAGTCAGTCTAAGACCAAAGCAAGTCGCCACCGTTCAAATGCATGATTTACATTTGTATTCATTACGAGTCAAGAATCCCATTACCGCAATGTCCAAACTCTGAAAATACAAATTCAGAAAATACATACACTGATTTTGTACATACAGTGCTGTACGTGGTAAAAGAAAGTCAGGCCAACGTCACATTTTTGTGGCATTAGCTGCACATTCAGTGTTTCGTCAGGCTCATGAAAAGGCAGAAGAAACCAGGAATTAGTGAAGAACATGTGCTCGATCACTCATTAGTAACAGAGACTCATGAGCAAAACAAAGTTATTGTTGTTGTGCTACTTTTGGCTTGAAATCTGTGTGTCTTGGTGTAACTAGATGCAACTATGGGCCCAGATCAGCCTCACTACTAATAATGTACATGACACATTTTTCTCCTGTCAAACCATGTCAGTAACGCCTGCAACTTCATGGGGGTCAAGGGTCAACAACGAGAACGGGAATAGCTTATTGTCTCCCACATAAACGGTATCTAAGAAGTGGGCGTAGTCCCATTGGTTTATGGACTGGTGTTTTGAAGCCTCAAATTTGGCATTTTGGCCATCTTGGATTGTGTCCGTCGCCCTCTTGGCGTTTTGTTTTTCGCCATCTTGTTTTTCTGCAACCACCAATGACATTAGAGAGTGGAGCACAACCGAACGCCGAGTGAGACATTTCTAGGTCACTAAAAAGGTTACAATGAACCTTCATGAACTGAAAACACACGGTGAAAGGGTTAAAATTCTCGGACAAAAACACGGGCAACTCCCAGACCGAACAACGCTGTGGTAGGGACCTGTCAATCACCTTGTAGCCCCACCCTAAAGCATACCTTGCTTTATGGTCTATTTGACTCTAAATGGACCATAATTCTGTATTGAAGAAGACTAGAGATTGAGACCATAAACTCATGTTTACAATGTTGAAAGAGGGAATAAATAAAGAGAGAATTAATTTTCTCATACACTTCTATACAACCAGACGCCCCTGATGGCCGTTAGAAAGAATGCAGGTTTAAGACACTTTGGCATTGGCTTAATTTTTCAGAACTAGAGATTGCTGCCTGTTTTCACATTTAAAGTAAAAAAAAGCAAGAGCTGTCTTTTATATAATATTCCAGAACTTTTTTCCTCAGCACCAATTCCAATTTCGTCCCTCTGCTTCGTGTGTCCTCAGGCGCGTTCATCGTCTGCTGGACCCCCGGCCTGGTCATCCTCCTCCTCGACGTTTTCTGCGTCAACTGCAACGTCCTCACCTACGAGAAGTTCTTCCTGCTCCTCGCCGAGTTCAACTCGGCCATGAACCCCATCATCTACTCCTACCGCGACAAGGAGATGAGCGCCACCTTCAGGCAGATCCTGTGCTGCCAGCGGCAGGAGAACGTCAACGGGGCGGTGGCGGAGGGGTCCGACCGGTCGGCGTCGTCCGTCAACCACACGGTGCTGAGCGGCGCCGCGCACAGCCACCACCTCCACCACCACAACAACGAACACTCGGTGGTATAAAAAAAAGAAGGGCTGGAGATTACGGGGGATTAATCCAGCTTCTTGAAGGAGGTTAATCTGTGTGGGAGATACTGACGGAGAGAAGGTGAGCGGGAAGGTCGAGAGGGACTGCGAACATGATACGAACTAAAGACAGCAAGGTGAGAACTCGCAGGATGAAGATGGGGGGGAGGAGTTGATGACGAGCTGGATGAGATCGCTGCGAAGAAGAGGATGGCGACTTCGAGGACTCCGAAAGGCTGTTAGTATTTCTGTTTAGTTGTTTATTAATTGTTTTGAATGTGTTGTCATGGACAGTGCTGACATGAACTATTTAAAAGTAATCTGTGAAATGAAGGTAATGCCAGTACTCCAGTGTTCTTTTACTTTGTGTCCTGAGATTTCAGACTTCTTCCCCTCGGTCCCCGTTCTCAAGAAAGATCTCGTTACATCATGTTACATTCAGACGGCATCGCGCTACCATCGGACTCTTTTCGAACACTATTCTTTCTTTTTCTTTTATGTTTGGGAGGAAAGATAGCAAAAAGCTGATTTTTTTTCTTCTCGATAGTATTTGGATCCATTTACGTAGGTTTTTACTTTTCCAAAATGCAGAAGTCAAAGCGAAACATATATGGGACATCCTGCCGATGCTCATAAGATAAATGAATATATCAATACTGCATGTTTGACATGTTTGGCGACCTACCAGAAATGACCATTATGGATTGTTTGAGTAACCAGAGCCGTTACTCATTTCCGCAGCAGAAAGTGACCTTGCGACCTCAACTCATTATTCTACTGATCCTCTTCTTCCACTGATAAGGCTTTAGAGAATCCAGATTCTTCCTTTCGTCTAACTTAAATACACAAGGCGTCCAGGATCTGTTATTTGTTCCCTCTAAGGAATTAGAGACAAGTTGTTCCAGGGATCCCCCCAAAAAGGGGAGGATGTTTGCGGTTTTAGAACAGGCTCTGTGCCACGGTGGTATGTGGAGACAAGGTGATGGTCATCTCTGCCGAATGTTAGCAGACGTGAAGTGTGCTGAGCTGTCTGCCTCTCGTGGTTTTTACGAAGCGTGTCCGTGAGGCTGAAACGATTGTGTGAAAGTACAATTCAATGTGAATGTGAAAGTACAATATAATGTTTACTGATTGTGAGCGGTGACAGGATGGGCCGTAACGTCTGTTTTACAGCATGGACCTGAAGATAGAATCGGTGCCTGCTTGTTCATGGCAAACTCAAAGGTCATCTGACAGTTATATATATGAAGTTATATTTCAGTCTGGACCAAAGAGGTCAACTGACCCACAGACTGACCGTCCAATTGCATTGCCTTACATAGAGCCACATTGCAAGCTCGGCCAATAAAAGTCCAGTTTGCAACCGGTCAGTGGTCAATCTTTCCATTGCGTTCCAATATTTCTCTCCATAATTTGAAGAAAAACCCTTTGGCCCTGCCTACTAAATGTAACTCATGAGCACCATTTCAGCTCAGCCGATAATAAATAATTTTTATAATAATAATATTAGCTGAAAATCCCAAAACACCAATGTGCATCTTTTATTGCGGTATTCATTACAATTACCATTTTTTTTTATTTTCTTGTGTGAAAAGTTCTCTCCAACAATACTACAGTCTTCATAAACAATCTAAGGAAAGTATGTAAATATCGTTCCTGTTAACCAGAAACTGAATGTCATGTTCATATTTTTTTTGTTTTGTTGTTGCAGCATATTGATGATATGCTGTAATACAGATTTCCATCCAAAATAATATATGACGTTTTGTTTATGTCACTAGAAGATGTTTGGAGTAATGATAATGTTTTTTTGTTTTTTTTTGTGAACCAGTCCTTATTTGAAAATGCTGCAGATACAAATAATCCCCCAACAATTCTGTATCTCTGCCTCGGCCTCCTCGCCGTCCCTCCTCATGGCGTCTTGAGAGGGACACGCCCTGCGTTTAAAGCTTCCCAGAGATTTAAAGGTGCAGCGTGTAGGATTTGGCGCCACCTAGCAGTGAGGTTGCAGACTGTGACCCACTGAAACTTCTCCCCCTTGTCCAGCGCGTAGGCACAACATCTAGAGCCAGTGATTGGTTTGTCCACTCTGGGCTACTGTAGAAGGGCTACTGCTCCATAAAGAGGATCAAGAACTTTCCTCATTCTGAGGTCAACAAAAACAAAACAATTCTCTTTTTTGGGGTGATTATCCCTTTAAAAAGACGACTGTAGATCCACCAAACGGTACACGCTGTGACCGTAAGGTGGCACATATTATGTAATTGTCTCATGCGTAACCTGGTGACAGGCATAAAGTGGGGTTCTGATCATGTTGTTGTTTATTGCAACAACTTTATAGAATTTTTTTTTGCCACAAAACAACATTAAGCATTGTTGGTAGTCTCATTCTTTTTAAAGGGGCATTGAGTCTTCAGGTAATACTCTTGATGAATGATGATATCTTATTTCCTCCACTGTCTGCTCTCAACTGAAGTCAGTCGGCCTGGTGATGCTGTGACGTACATCGTTAGAAATCGCCAGCTGAAGGTTTTTTGTTTTCTTTGTCTTGAATCAAAACACATTTTGGCCTAAATACATAGACCGAGCTCCCAACAAGCGCCGCCAAAAGCACAGATGTTTTCCAGGAAGCAAGATGTGTGTCAGGGGTTTAAGCTGCAGCTGAAATGAAGTCAGCTGCTATGTTGGTCAACATGTCGCCCTGTTTGTGAGACAACTTAAGTCCTTTTATTTAGAATTATGATTCTATGTGTCACTGCTTCACAGCCTTTTAATCTACAAGTTGTGCCTTTACACTTAAACAAAAATATTAAAAGTTAACGGAGAAAACTCAACAATCTTCAATATTTTCTTCTGAGACAATTCAACTTAATTCCTTTAGTTTTGCCTTTAAGCTTTTCCATCCTTTACTTCTGTTAACATCACAACCGGCCTCACGGGACTAACAGCAGCAGCACTCTTTGTATTGTTGACCAACCCTCCAGATTTGACATTCACTGTCACCATTTTTCTAACAAAGTAACGCTTCAGGTTATATAACAACTAAACTTTCTGTCTTCGTGTGCCTCTGTTTACCAGCATGTCATTCTTTTGTACACCGTTGTATGTATATGTGTACAGTGTGTATGTATATAAAATATATTATTCAAAGTTAATCACCAAAGGGAAAGTGTTTTTGTGTTTGTAAATTTACGTGTTTATAATCTGTCCAAACGTACTGTAGGATTTTGTTTATGGTTATTATGACATAAGCTCTTTTTGTGTTGTGAGCCTAATTAATGCATTCCCTGTAGACTATTGCGGTTATTAATTTGTTTGTGACCCAGAACTAGATATCGATGCTCGCAGTGCCTTCCGGTGCCCCTCCTGAAAGTGTAACTTAAAAAAGTGTAACTTAAAACCCTCTCTGGATTAAAGTGTGCCTCGTTGCACCTGTAACCACACCCACCAGTGATGTCACGGCGTCCTGGAGTACGCTTGTACATCACTGCAGGTGGTTTTAACTACTCTTTAATTGTGTGTGTTGCTGACAACATAATTTAATTCAATTGCCTTAAAGTACAGCAAAGTCAAAAGTGTATGTATGGTTTTTACTTAAAATGTTCACAGTCTCAAAATATTATATTAAATGAGTACAAGCTCATGAATACAGATGTTTTTTTAGTTTTTTAGTGTGATTTGATTTAAAAGCAATCACATTTTTATTATTTTTTTATTTTCATTTAGCATCATTAAGGCAACATTCCCTGGTGCCATATGACATGATAAAACACGTTCTCCCATTCTTTTCAATGTAAGTCCGTCCGGGGAGGACAAAGTCCCTTTCCCAGCTTGAACGTGCCTTTCCTGAAAAACATTTTTATCACGTTAGCTCCCCAGATCAGCACATCCCTGCCAGCGTATCCTGACTACTTCTGCCTTTATTGTGTTGCACTCAATAAATGTTGTCATTTTCATACCAAAAACTGTTAATACCCAAAGTGTTTTCACAGAATGATGATATGTATGCTATCAGGATCTTCCTAGCCTGTTCTTCCAAAGTGAAACATTTGCTTTAAGATGTTTTTTTGTTGCCAAGCCTCAGATTTAACAAAGCGTGTACCAGTAGTTTGTGGAACGTAAATGTGATTTCCATACTATCTATACTGTACGGGCCAATATCAATGAATGTCCACCCAGAGTCATAGTGTTGATATCCCAGCAACAATAAAAACATGAGAAAAGTCTGAATTATTGTGTTGCTTTTTTTCCTTCTTTTTGCAAAAAAAAAAAAAAAAACAGTTTCAAAAATCCTCAAGATAATGCCTCACATTAATGTCACTGACACTATTGGAATGTATTTCAAAGGTCGTACTTCATCTCACACGTGCAGCCTTGCTATCATTGCTACTCTCTCATCCAGCGGCGATTTTTGTTTCTATGACATCCGAAAAGTCGATAAACGTGGGGAACGCTCGCGCGGGTGGGGGGGATGGGGGGGGGGGGGGGGGGGTCACAGACAGGACACACTGATAATGTATGCTTCACGACACGCAGCTTTCTTTTGGGCTAGACCCAATAATTCGTAGACCTCGAGGCCGTTCACACGGTGTCCACGGCCCTGCCTGGGAGCAGAAAGCACAATAAATATGAGACATTCAACGTCAAGTGAATATCAACGTTGCTCCATGTCTGCCGAATGTGTAAATAGGCAACTGTTTGCAACTTTATAATGGAATAGTATGTCAGTGTTATGTTTATAACTTGTCCCGCTGCCCCCATTAAACAATAAAAAATTGAATGAGTACAGCTTTAATAGATTCTGAAACATCTTCTCTGCAAAAAAAAAAAATATTTTGCCTGTGTTTTCTGTCACCTGTGTTTATTTGTCGGGGACCGCAACTCTTTTTGTTGAACCCGTGACGGTGAGGGGACGATGATCCCCTCCACCCCTGAAGGGTTTTGGTTCGGATTCTGTCCGTGTTTGTTTGTTGACTCTAAATAAAGTGAAATCTTAGCGAGCTCCACTGGGTTTCATGTGAGGACTGCGTCCTTTTTTTAGTTTCTCTTGTTGATGGCAACCAAAGTGTTCAGCTCACGTGAGGGTCTGGTAGAAGCTGGACCGGCCATAAAGCTGCAAATCAAATCCTCTGGAGCTCCTACTTTTTTTTATCATTGCAATCTTGTGGAAACATCTTACTCCCGCTCACATATTTATATATCAAGCAGTCAATCGTATAAGCAATCAAGTTCTATTCAAGTCTTTCAAGCGAGTCGAATGTGATTCATTGCCTGATGATGCTTTTGCTCTTGAATAACCTTTCGCTGCAGAAAACCAATTAACTGTTTGGTGTGCGTGTTGGTTCAACACAACTCTCAAGAGCGGCTGGGGTCGCGGATGTCGTGTGTGACACGAATTAAGCAGCAGCAACATGTTTTTATAGGGAAGAATGTTCTGTGTGTGTGTGTTTATTGTTCCACAGCTTCGGAACGCTAGCCTCCAGCTGACTGATATATGTCTCCCCGCTTCCTGTTGCTCCACCGTACGGGCCAATCGGAGCCGGCGGGGGGGGGGGGGGGCCACACGGGAAGTTCCTGTGCAACCGTCACTGAGAGAGGGGTCGAGATGTCCCATCGCCGTCACATTGTCAATACAGACACTTTTCCGCGGTTTGGCGACAGACGAATGCGGCGTCCCGTGACTGCGCGTGATAAGTCAATGACTCGAATGGACCGAATCATCCCGCGGCGCATCGGAAAAGTCAACGAGACGTTACAGGCCGAGGCAGAACGTCCAGGAACTGCAGCGTTGACACACTTGACAAGCAGCCGACCTTCCTCTGAGGCGTGATCAAATTTCTCCGCTGCAACTGAACTGAACCAGAAGGAAGTATCGTGACAAAACAGGAAAGTATGAATGTCGGGGTCCCTCTGCAAGTTGCCGGGGAGGGTAGAGAGTCCGTTCAGATAAACCTCTCCGGGACAACCGGGTGAATGACAGTTCCTTCCCAGCGTCCGCGGCTATCGCTTTAGCCAAAACCATTTTGGCTAAAGGCTCTCAGAGAGACGGCGACAGGGAGGAGAAGGAACTGACTGCAGCCACAGATAAGAAAAGGGAAAGAGGAGGAGGATGGGGAAGGAAAGGGTGAAAGGAGCCATGACGGTAGGCGAAACCGTCCGTCAGATAGAGACTTGACATCAACATCAACATAATGTACATATTACCCAGCAGTCCTCACTGTATTTAATAATAATGATGGTAATAATAATAAGAATAATAATAATGCATGTTTTATAGCACTTTAAAGGGTACTCAACAGCTTTACATGGTAAAAACAATACAAACAAAACATGGTATATGTCATATGAAGTGTTTATATTCCTGATTTAAGTTTCATTTATGACAAAGACAACAAAGGAAATAAGAAAACGTTCATTTAATTGAAAAGTTTTTCGTAGTCTATTAATTGTTTTTGTAGTTTATGTACAAACAAATTATTTCACCGTCAAACCCATTTTACAGACTGGCTTTCATGTCATGTGCAGCACCTCACTGCTGCTGCATGTTTGAGCAGTAAACTTTCTTAACAAACCATTGATGGATCAAATCATTATGGCGGTAATGAACACGTATGACATCGGGCAGTGTGGCCCTCGGGTTACTTGGCAATAGATCGTTTGACTCAGCGGTTACCGAGATAAAACCAACGTGCATCTAGTAAATAAAGAGATAACGCAGATGAAGATGGCAAGGAAGAAGGAGTGAAGGAAGGAGTGAATAGGGTGCAGACAGAGAAATCAGGAGGAGGAGGAGAGCATGGAGAGGGTGGAAGTGGGAGTGAGATGGCCTGCTCCAGAGTTTAGATGGAGGAGGAGAGGGATGACTTCCTGTAAACAGTTCACATTGTGGACGCTGTCCTCCATTTAAAAGGCTCACGTACACACGCCGGGGGGGCGCATTCACCAAACACACCCTGCAAAAGAAGGACTGGCGTGGCATAGCTTCAACTGCCCCCTATGAGCCCTCTTGTGGCGAGTAGAAACACTGCAGCCTTCACATGGTGAAGTGCTTACTTTACGTGTGTGTGGGGGGGCTGTTATGGACCATCTTTCAGGGGAGGCTCATGATTAAATAAACAGAAGGAAAGAGGCTTTGGAAGGAGAGGCAAGTTTAGGGTCAGATAAAAAATACATCTGTGTCTAACTGTGCTAGTCATGAATTTCTAAATATAAATCAATCAATGTCAGTTCCCCATTATCTGCAGCGAATCCTCAGCTCCTTTCACGCCTCAATCCCAGCGTTTGTTAAATCGTTGGCCTTCAAAAGACACTGAGGAGGATTCAGGGCACGTGCCATTTGCTGTGGGTGCATGTCTGTCTTTTTTTCCCTTTTCTTACTGCTGTTCCGCACACTTAGCACAAAGCCACGCCGGACACAGCAGCTCCTCCCGTTTACTTCCAATGAGGCGCAGCGAATGGCTTGAGCTGAGCGTGAGAGGCCTGGTGTCGTCGGGACGGCCCACCATCCCGTCTGTCCGGCCTTTTGGAGAACTCAAGACATCTCAAGCGATTTCCACCATGTCGAGTAGCACTGTGGCCCACTGTGAGTCCCCCCATCTACCATACATCTATCATATATTCATATATCTGGTTCTGGTGAGATGATTCCAAAGACGTCCACTGTGAGTCCCCCCATCTACCATACATCTATCATATATTCATATATCTGGTTCTGGTGAGATGATTCCAAAGACGTCCACTGTGAGTCCCCCCATCTACCATACATCTATCATATATTCATATATCTGGTTCTGGTGAGATGATTCCAAAGACGTCCACTGTGAGTCCCCCTCTTCTACCATACATCTATCATATATTCATATATCTGGTTCTGGTCAAATGATTCATAACACATCCACTGTGAGTCCCCTCCCATCTACCATACATCTATCATATATTCATATATCTGGTTCTGGTAAGATGATTCCAAAGACGTCCACTGTGAGTCCCCCTCTTCTACCATACATCTATCATATATTCATATATCTGGTTCTGGTAAAATGATTCATAACACATCCACTGTGAGTCCCCCCCCCCCATCTACCATACATCTATCATATATTCATATATCTGGTTCTGGTGAGATGATTCATAACATGTCCACTGTGAGTCCCCCCATATACCATACATCTATCATATATTCATATATCTGGTTCTGGTAAAATGATTCATAACACATCCACTGTGAGTCCCCCTCTTCTACCATACATCTATCATATATTCATATATCTGGTTCTGGTAAAATGATTCATAACACATCCACTGTGAATCCCTCCCATCTACCATACATCTATCACATATTCATATATCTGGTTCTGGTAAAATTATTCATAACACATCCACTGTGAGTCTCCCCATCTACCATACATCTATCATATATTCATATATCTGGTTCTGGTAAGATGATTCAAACACCTTTTTGTGCATGGAACATTTTCAAAAAGCCATCTGGTGTTTTACTCAAACTCAAATGCAATGTGTGGTTATTATGTTTATTTGCAAGCAATACAAATAAATGTCATACGTTACAAACCTGCCTCATTATGTCAAGTAACACACACACACACACACACGCACAAAAAAAGAAAGTAACATCACACCACAGTGAGATCAAATGTGTCATTCATCTATAAGGCATTTTACCGGTTGACAAGATAAACATTAAAAACAGACGTCTGTCAAAGAAGACACAAATCATGAAATTGTGTAATAATGTGACTGATTGGATTTAACCCTGTTATGAGCAAAGTTTTCATCCATAGGAGAGAATGTCTGTCTTTGCGAGTGCCGATTAAAGATTTACTCTTTCAGAGCGAGGATCTATTTTAATGCACGGGAAGGAATTTAGTCAATTAATTTCTGCCAAATTATAAAATGTGTGTGTGTGTTCTGTGTGAGACTTATGGGCAATGATGACGCACGCTGGTCGGAAGAAATAATTAATGAACCTTTTTTTTTTTTTTTCTCCTGTAATGTACTCGTCATGTCCAACAAAGTAAAATGAGCGTACACACACACACACACACACACACACACACACACAAAGAAAAGACAAAGATCGACAACGTGAAAAAAGAAAATGAGTAATGCCCCAAAAATGGAATAGCGACAGCAATATTTTAAAGTGATTGTGTGCAACTTTGGAAGTTTGCTAGAAGCGACAATAACAACATGTGTTTTAACTGTCACGTCACATTCTCCTTCAGACGCCAATGTGTCGTCAGACCATTAGTAGCAGCTTAACGGCTCAAAATGATGAAGAAGAAGAAAGAGATTCCACATGCATGACGAAGGCTGACGTTGGAGTGTATTTGTATCTGAAATGCGTATACTCGCATGGTGACTGGCTTTGGGTCTTCAAAGGTTAAGGCTCGGGGGTTCCTAAAGAGACGCAAACGTGCTGGTAGATACTCAGGAGTAATGGATTATTCCTTTAAAAAAAATGTACCCTGAATTGAAGTAACGCCTTAGATATGAGAGGCGTTTATGATGCAAAAACATTTGATAAAAGCTGCCAGTTTGGGTCTCCTGAAAAGAAAAAGCTGGGCAAAGGTAAATGACTCAAACGACTGGTTGGGTATTGGGAAGAATGCTCGTGCTCAAGTCCCCGGGTTCTTTTAAAACGTGCTTCCGGACACCAGATCCCTTCACAAGTCAACGGACAACCATTGATGTCCCCAGGTTAGCAGTCCGCCTCCGCGTCAGCGCCGACGGCGAGTGTGCTTTGATGCATGCGCTCCAGTATCCGATGTATGCTGCTGAAGCTGGGCCTGTCTACTGAGTGTGTGCTCCAGCAAAGCCTCATCAGATTGTACAGCTCCAGAGGACAGTTCTCGGGGGAGGCGAGGATGTGACCGTCCCTCACGTAGTAAATGACCTCCTCGTGACCCATGCCGTAGTACGGCTGCATCCCGTTGGCGAAGATCTCCCACAGCACCACGCCGTAGGCCCACACGTCCGACTCGGTGGTGTAGCGGTTGTAGAAGATGGACTCCGGGGGCATCCAGCGGATGGGGATGGCGTCGTTCTCGTTGGCCTTGTAGTAATCGGCCGAGTAGATGTTCCTGGAGAGGCCGAAGTCGGCGATCTTCACCACCATGTCCTCCCCGACCAGGCAGTTGCGGGTGGCGAGGTCGCGGTGCACGAACTTGCGCTCCGACAGGTACGCCATCCCCGCCGCGATCTGCTTGGAGATGGACAACTGCTCGTCGCAGCAGAGAAGCCCCGCCTCCAGCTCGGAGGAGAAGCTGCGGCCGGACAGGCTGCCGCGGCTGAGCGTGCGCACCGACTGGGAGGGCGACCGGCGACGCAGGAACTCGTTGAGGTCGCCGTGGGCCATGTACTCGAACATCAGGCACATGGGTTTGCCCACCGCGCACACGCCTGGGGGAGGGGAAGCAGACAGGAGACGTTACTTTTATCATCTCAAGAGCGTGACTTTTTTCACCTTCCACAGTGCATTCATTCAACGCAAAAGGTAAATAAATGTTCCGCCGAGACATAAACACAGACGGCTGCATCGAGGCCAGATGAGTCAGTCATGTAAACACACTGTGTTTTCGAGGTGGTGGGATCGTGGCTGCTCTTCTTGTGAATCTCAGATGTGGTTTCAGGTACAAAGAACTTCATTTTAGGTTTCTGTATTTGGCGTTTGTCGGCTTCCACAACCGGACTTGTTTGCGTTCCTGATGTGGGAGAAAAGGTGTTTTGACACATCATTCCTCAGCGGTTGAATGAGGGAATTCATCTCCAGCAAATATGGTGGACATACAAGCTTCCCTTAGCCAGGACTATGGCTCGGAGTGACAGATCCTCAAGGTGTGTTCAATATACCTCAAAACACAGTGATGGTGGTGGAAGCACATTGGAACTCACCCAATTACATATGTACTACTTATTTACTTTGCCTCTATGGAATAGACACTGTCTACTTGTTTATTCATGCATTCCTGGAAATGCTCTTTTTTTTCTTCAATGTGCACCACTTCCCGACATTCCCGAGTCTGTCTTCAGATTTTAAGGGCTTTATATCCCTCTTGAGCCAGACTGCAGTTTCAGTCTCTCTTTCCACGGCCAATTTTTAGTTTGAGGCCTCGCAGAGCCCATCCGTGTTCTTTCCCGACGCAGCTCGTGATTATTGGGAACCTTGAAATGAGTTGTTCTGGCCACAATCATAATATAGATTTAGTGCACTTCTGCTTCAGCGTGGAACATGAACTTGAAAGCTCACTGACTGCAGGAGGTTATCTCAAAGTCAATCACGCTTTGTTCAAACCCACAAAAGTTACACAAAAGAATCAAATATGTGAGGCAAACGCTTGAGGTAAAAGGCGTTTAAAAGGATGCAGAAATGGAATTGTGCAGCTTTGTGCAACTTTTTGTGGAAGCATCAACACACGGTTGGAAACGAGTTTCATGAAGAATAGGATTCGGTCGGACCCTGTGGAATGCGGCGATTTTCCCAGCATTGAATATTAGAAGTTCTGTAGAGGTCATATAGAGGTTGTGTAGAGGTCAAACAAGCATCAGCATACACATACTTTGTATTTGGCCATTTCTTTAATGTTCAAGTCTGCACAAGAGCTGCAACAACAACATGGTCACATGGAAGCTTTGGCGAGAGGAGGTCATGCTCAGTGAGGTCATGTCCCGTGGGTCACAGAGTGGGACAGTTGGGGGGGGGGGGGGCAGTGTGTGTGTGTGTGTGTGTGTGAGGCAGTGTGTGTGTGTGTGAGGCAGTGTGTGTGTGTGTGTGTGTGTGTGTGTGTGTGTGTCCACAAACAGGACTGTCGTTCAACAGCAGCAGCAGCTGAAGGTCAGTAGGTGCATGCTCAAAACAGACCACACACAGAGGGCCCCGCCCCTCCCGACCTGCAACAACACACATGCGACAAAATGATGACACGCGGCGCCTCGAACGCGGACACATGCATGTTGTGCGCGATGCCTCTATATATTTTCACACGCGATCTGCGGCGTATTATTAGTCCAGGGGGCTAATCAGAGGTTAACTAAATAATTCGATCAACTCCGGTTTCTTGTGCACCGGAGACTTCAGCGCCGCTGTGTCACTTTCCGGATGCGTCGTCCCAAATGAAATGCCACTCCAAAACAGAGGACGCACCGTGCTGTCGTTTGGGACAGTCATGGCTGATTGTGTGGAAGTCTCTGAGAAAATGACTTCTCTCTTGATTTATTCCCTCAGTAAACATTGTAAACATAAGTTTATGGTCTCAATCTCTAGTTTCATGTCTTCTTCAATACATCATGATGTTCATGTAGTAAATTATGGCCATTAACAGTCAAATAGATGATACTATTGAGAGTGCGTTACTTGTTTACTTACTTACTAAATTTGTATGTATTTTAACGGAGACAATATATACATGTTTTGTATATATTGTGTTTGGTCCCTTCTGTGGACTCCAGAAAGAGGCGTCAGCTAATGGGGATCCAGTTAATAAACAAATAAACAACAAACAAACAGACCATAAAGCAGGGTATGCTTTAGGGCGGGGCTCCCTTGTGATTGACGTGGTCCGTTGTCCCTGTTTTTGTCTTCCAACTTTTCCCCCTTCAACAAAATATTTTCAGCTCATGAACTTTAATTGTAAGAGGTTGTTTTTGTTGCCTAAAAATTCCGCAGGTCAGTAGTACTTAACTTTACCCTCTTGTGTCATTTCTCATTGCAAAATTCCTAAAGATGGCTTCTTCTCAACAAAGCTCTGGTGCTTTTGCTCAGAAACTAAAAACTAATCTTGTTTCTGGTAAAGCAGCTCCCTTGCTGTGTGTTTGTGGCTGATTTAACGTGCACCATGCTCACCGTGTCCCACCACGCATTACCTTTCCTCTTTCTGTGTTTCCGAATCTGTTTTTGCACTTTTCGTGCAAAAACAGATTCGGAAACACAGAAAGAGGGCCCATCTGGTGGTGCCGCTGGGGCTGCTGCACAAGCAACGCAAAAGCAGCAATTCCACGGGCAAAACCATCAATTCAAGGATGGGAAATCCAGCTGTGAGCGCGGCCCTCTTTCTTTTTCTGCCGTCGGACTTCCACGCGGCCAACGTGCAGTGCACACACACACTAACCCAGGAGCCGCACGATGTTCGGGTGGTCAAACTGAGCCATCAGCGCGGCCTCCCGCTGGAAGTCGTTCTGCATGTCCGCTGAGGCTTCCTCCTTCAGCATCTTCACGGCCACCATCGTGAAAGACTCCACCGTCAGCAGGCCCGGTGCTCTGGAAAAAAGGATAGAAGATGACGTGATGATTGGAACTGTTTGCGAGCAAGAGATGGCTTCCTCAGAAGCATGTGCAGAATTATAGTGTGCTCGATGTTGTTGCAAATGCTTTCACCAGATTTCTGGAAGCCATGTGTCTTTTAAGTCATCTAAAAAGCAGCAACTGTATGAGAGCTGTGCATCATAAATGTCAGTTACTTACACACAAACACACACACACACACACACATATGCAAACACTCAGTCACTATCACACAGGCATTGGGAAACTACAGATCGAAGCCCATCTGTCTGGGAAGGTATTTACTCCTCAGTCTATTTATGTCTCTACATGTGTGTGCGCGTGCGCGTGTGTGTGTGTGTGTTCCTGTATGCATGAACATACGTGGCCCAATGCATGTGCTGCCTATGTGATCGTTTATCTGTACTCTTGTGTGTATGGTCGCACAGGATATATTCTGTATCGGCACATTCGTTGCACGTTTCTGGTCATGCGTGCAGGTACGAGTGTGTTTGTCCACATGAAGACACATTTCAGTTTCAGGATGGAGGTTGAAATGTGAAGACGTTTTGATCGGTCCTCACTTCCTTCCTATGAGGTGTTAAAGGATCCGATACTTAAGTTAAGTTTTAGAATTGATGCTAAATTGAGTTTGTAGGTTAAGGCTAAGCATCTGTAAAAATGTAAGTCACAGCTGTTCAGTAGTGAATACATTGCACCAATGCCCTCGCATGTATAGTTATCCAAATATGTGTGTATGAGAGTGTGTATTAAGTTCTCAGGGGTGTCTATATACTGCACCATTCCAGTTTTTATTAAGAGATTACCAGCTAGCCTGAAGGACGTCTCCCAGATCTGCATGGCTACATGCAGGTGCTACTGTAAAAAAGGCCATCAACTACTGTGCTAACTGTCTGTCGTTCTCCATCTATCAGCATTATCAAAGAGAGAAGATCAGAATTCTGCATTTTCATTTTCATTGGAAAAGAGAAAATGTGGACCGCTAACCCTATTTTTAAACATATTGCACTGTATATACCCAACGTAATAGTGAGCCAGGACCTGCAGGGTTATGTGTAAAGATGTCCGGTGACGTAGTAGAGCAAGAGTGACACAGTTGTGGTGGCTGGATGGTTCAACAAAAACTAGAACTTTCACCCAGGAGACCAAAGTGTGTGTGGTGCATGAAACAAAGTCACAGTTGACTTATTTGATCATCCTTTAGTAACTTAACTTCCATACTTATTTTAATTAACAAACATACAGAATTTGACCCAAACGAAGATCCTGTACCAAACCACGTCTTGTTGCCTAAACCGGTTCCATTTTAGAAAATGCAACTACTGTATGACCCAGGTCTGGAATTTGGTCGGATCACAGGGATCAGTTGGAGACAGTCGTGTCTTGCTGTGAACAACCTTGTGTGGAGTGAAAGTGACACCTGTAGCAGCTCCCCTTGGGAGTGTGTGAATGACGCAGCAGCTCTCTGAATGACCAGTGGCCTTGTTAAGCCACGTACTCTCTCTCTCTCTCTCTCTTCAACTCCTCTTTCTCTCTCTCTTTCTCTGCCTGAGTAATATCCTCATTCTCGTTAGCAACTGACGGCAATTATGACGATGACACGGTAATCTTTTCATGCAGTAATGTAATACTGCATGAAAATATCCCTCTTTGTACATCCTCTCTCATTTAAGGTGGAATGCTCCTCAGCCTCTTTCTCTCCGTCCGTATCAATTTCTAACATTCCATCTTCACTCCTTGTATTGCCCAATTGGATCGATACAGCCCCCCCCCCCCCTTCTCACCTTGCTTGAAAAACCCGTCCAAAGGCCCCTTCTCCGATATCCCTGACATATTGGATATTATTCCGGGGATACTCGAGGGCCAGCAGCTTTGAGTTCAGCAGCAGGGGAACCCGCTGGTACATGGGGTTGGGGTGGAGTCGATCCAGCAGGAGCTCCGACGGAAGAGCGCTCATTGTCGGGGTCTCCATCTCTCTGCGGAGGGAAAGAGGGAGTGAGGGACAGAAAGGGTGGACACGCGGATAAATAGAGAACCGTTTGTCTTTTTCTCACCTCTTCCGGTTTCTCCACTGCTTCTTCCGTCTGTGGCAGGCGAGGATGCAGATGATAAGGAAGACTGCAGCTGCAAACGCAGTCAGGATGATGACGATGACGGACATGGAGTAGGCCGGAGACGATGCTGTGGCCATGGGAGGCAGACGAGTGGTCTGACGAGGGCCTGGCGACTCTGGCTTCATCACTAAAGAAACAGATACGGTTAAAGTCAAGGTGGTAGGCTGTGAATGTGCTTATGAAACCTTGTTTTTAATGTAAATGACAAAACGATCAGCATTGATTCAATCGTTGGTGGGCTGGTAACTGGTGAAATAGAATCCTATACATTCTCTTTGACTGGTGAGTTTTCTGGTGAGAAAGTACCTGGTTCTATTCTCGTCTCCCCACACTGGGGCACAGCGCAGTACTCCCAGCGGATGTTGGCATTTAAGGTGTAACACCAGGGCTTATCGCTGATTCCCCCCGGGTTCCTACAGGAGTTGTCGGAGTTCTTCAACTCTGGAATCACGTCGACAGACAGGCGGTGCCGGTGGGGAACCTACAGAATGGTACAGTGGAGAAAATCAATGAGCAGAAGAGCTTTGTTGACCACGACAAAGCGACTGCAACAGGAGAGGGACGAGGTGGTGAGGCAGAAAGGTGTAAAGCAGCTTTCTTGGCCATGGCAGAAATACATCCAGTCCCAGGGGTTTATCCTCCAGGGAGAACCATAGTGGAGAGTGGGAGTTGCAGCAGTTGGCAACCCATCCATGTTCACTTTCCCGCACTGGGTCTACAATCTTGTTTGGTAATAGTCCGCCGCTCAAACTGAGGTCCCTGCTGCCTGAGGCCACATACCTCCAGCCGCTCTCTCCGTCAGCAAAGCATCTGTGAACACTGTGGCGTGTCATGTCACTCGGTCCAGTGTCATTCCTTTCAACAGCTGTTGTGGGGACCCCCAGTAGTGTCAATCGTTTTCCACCCAGGGGGAAATGATAACCACATGCCGTTTGATCTTCTTGGCATCCAAGCGGAGGCTGGCAAACCATCCATGCAGGCGTTGCATGTGCAGCAGCCCCAGCGGCACCACCAGACGGGCAGCTGCCATGGACTGCAGCACCTGCATGATGGCCGACGTCTTCACCATCGCACCCCACCTGCCTGCTACTGGACCATGTGACAAAATGATCCGGTCTCAGTATCCTGTACATCCAAGTGGGGAAAAAATGTGATTTTAATACACCGGGGGTTTCCACGTGTTCCCGAAGGGACAAACTGATTGTTCGGCTACGCTCATGAAGTGGACACTTTTGAGTGGTTGAATGGATCCTTAGAATCAAAGGACAGTATTACCATTGAGTCCTGTAGAGGGAAAAGCTGGCCTGAGTTAGAACATACTTGTCTTGAGGGTTCAGCTAATTTCTTTTCCTGTAATGATCAAGAGCTGTTCCAGGCTAATTTACTATTTCTGACTCTTCTTCAAAGACTAAGATGGCCTTTCAAATAATGTAATACATTGTTCAAGACCCTGTTTAGGGTCTACAGTAAGGTTAGAGTTTAATAACTGCAGAGGGTGTAACATGTACTAGAGTGAGAGACATTATGGGGTTGCATGGTTGTAACCTTAGAGTGCCAACTCAAATACTGAACATCTGGTGTCTTCATGTGTCATGAGTCTTAGTCATCAAAAGATCAATGGTCCAACCTATCCCAAGAGATATGAAGTTATGAACTGAAACGGCTGGTTTCCACACATGCCGCTGTTGCTGAATGTATAAAGCAAACTGCTTATTGGGTTGACTATTAGTGCCGGGATTGTTGAAAACAACAAGTTCAAGTGACAAGATAGCTGAAGGGACCAGGGCACTGTCAACACTACATACAAACACTGACAAGGGATATCAGTGTTGCCGACTTCCTCGCTAGATTTAGCAACTTTTTAAACTCGAGCGGCGACTTTCATTGCAAAAGAGTTGTGCTGTGTTTTTCTGTTACATAATTAAAAAAAAATCTAGATTACTCATGCTAGTCTCTCAACATTTCCAAACCTGGCTTTAAAACATCCGAAGGCTCATAGAACTGAAACAGAGCTATTGTCACCAGATAGTATTAAATAACAAAGAATTATTAAAAAAAATAAAAAGACAACCTAATTAATGTACTGTAAATAAAATGTACTGTAAAGATAAATGACCTTGTAAGTATCATGTTGTTGTAGGTGTAATATTAAACGGATGATTAATTCCACCCTTTTTTAGTTCATTGCTGGTGGGGTTCTCAGCAGTCTGACTGAGTCAAAGTTTTGCTGCAGTATTTCTCCATGACTCAGCACAAAATAGGTCACTACCCGTACACACTACAGCATTCACGTGTTGAGTGTGTGATTTTACTACGGAGGGCAACATGTGACCTGTGGAACATAAGAGTGGTTGACTCATTTCCTACAGAATCCATAGGTGAAGAGTATTTTATTTCCACAATAAAAGATATTTGCTTCAAAACATCTGCTCTGTGATGCGTGGAAGGTAAATGATGACTTTGGACCGAGCCACCGCTGAATGATCTAGCGTTTAGAAAGAAAACCGACACTGATGCTGCGCATTCGTATTAGGAACAGCTGGCTCTTCCTTTGATGGACCGGGTAGGCCGGTGAAAACTACACTATAGCTCCAACTGTCAGAGGTCAGAGATCAGAGATCAGAGATGATTCATGTTAGAGAAAGAGAGTTTTTTAAATCAAAAGTTTGAAGTTGTCCCTTTAGTTTCTGTGTACATTTCGTCAACATCATGGGTTCACACACATCTGCCTTTTTGGAGCAATCTGCTTCCAGCGTCCCTCTGGGAGAACTGTTCTGCCAGACGAGACTATCCCAATCATGCTGTCATTACACTTACAGCTAAATTAAAGTGTTGATACTGGCCAGGAACATAAGCACGATCATCAAAACCATCCCACTATGCTTCACAGACAACCGCTTAATGTTTGTGTGGCCAGCACGTCTCATCCCAGAATGCCAGTCTGTTCCTGGAAGCACCACGTTTGAAATCTTCTCACTACCTGATGTCATCTTCTCAGAAAAAGTTCAACCCTGACTTCAAGTGACTTTTTTGGCACCCAGATCCCAAAATATTACGTGCAAATATGTACACAATATATTATATTATATTATATCAATATAAAGTGAATATAGGCCCACTCTCAATCACAGCAAACAGGTTTGCAGATGAAATAGTTCAAATGGTTTGTTGTGTGTCTCATGTGTACCGGGGATAAAGGAGCCATGGTGTTGGACATGTGCATGACAGTGAACAATGATACACACCTATCTTCCACAAGCAGCCAGAACCTGTCCATTAAAACGTGTTCAGACTGATTCATTGTTGTTGCCGGGTGGATTCTTTGAGCTTTGTTGAAGCCTGAGAATCTCCCATCCTGGAAAGCGTGCTGTGACACATGCGTTGTTGCCATGGGTTGTCATGCCGTTTGCTGGATCTCAATCGCTGAGTTTTTACTACAGGGATTTCTGTATATGAAAGAGTTTTTCTTCCGTTTTCATACGTTGAAAACGTCACATAAAATGTAGTTAATGTGTCTGACATTTCCAAAGTGGCGCATAGTTATTAAAAACCACAGCAAAGCCCCCCCTCGAGGCCATCCCATTAGCTCTAAGTGACAGAGACACGTTGCCCTTCGTTGCCGCCGCGATGCTTATCAGACGTTCTCCAGGTATGTCGTTCACAATAACAACCGCTGGCAGATCTACAATTCTAAAATTGTGGTCATATTTGCAATAATGGGTCCTCGATTGGCTGCACACACTGATATGACATCTGCCACTCGCACATCTGTAGTTCGCCACAAATTCAACTAATGTCAGCTCAATGATTTGTCTATCTTTTCTGACTTGTGAGACATTTTAAATCAAGGAAACATTTTCTCTCTCAATATATATCTATATATATCTAGTTATATAGATTTATGGAAGTGAAGCCCAAATTGTGTGCAGAAAAAAAAGAGAGAAATACGCTAATATTCCTTTTCAGTTTCACCTATATGTCTGTGTGTGTGTGTGTGTGTGTTTGCATGTGTGTGTGTGTGTGTGTGTGTTGGTGTGTGTGTGTGTGTGTGTGCATGTGTTCGTGTCTGTGAACCAGCGTAACATGTAAGAGAGTGTGTGTGTGCAGCATATGCGTGTGAAAGCTAATTGCTTCCAGAGGCAGGATGTGACATGATGAGCTCCTCCCCTCTCTCTGCTGACCTGGCACACACACACACACACACACACACAGACACACACACACTGCACAGGAGAGTAGTAACAGCTCACCCTCACAGATTCTCTCACAGAGCAAAGCCATAAAAACATAAAGAGGCTTTCGGGCCACAGGGAGTGTGTGTGTGTGTGTGTGTGTGTGTGTGTGTGTGTGTGTGTGTGTGTGTGTGTGTGTGTGTGTTTTTCTGTTTCTGGATATCAGGAATGTTCGATTTTAAACTGATCAGTCACACTTTGAGTCTTAGACTCAAACACATGATCTGTCTGTTAGTGACGCCGTCCGTGGCTACAACTGTTATATACTCTGCTCACCGATTCCCCGCACCTTCCATCTTTATTCTGTGAAACCCATCCATCTTCCTTCCCTTCAGGTTTTGAGGTCTTTATGCTTCCTCGTTCGTGATCAGGTGGATTACCATCGACTGTAAGAAGTGGCATTGCAGAGGAGTGACGTAGAAACTCCCTCTTTACGGCTCTAGTATCGGCAGCGGCCTGTCAATCACGGTAAGCCCCGCCCTAAATCATCCTCTCATACTCTGTCTTTTATATCTGCGCTGTGTGTTTTAGTCGAAATAAGGGTTTATACGTTCCACACGTTGTGTGGAACGTATAAACCCTTATTTGGGTGCGTGTGTGTAATGTGTGTACACACACCTGTTGGCTCCATGACTGACACGGCACCCCGGACCTCGTCACATTGGCGCTGCCTTGGTAAAAACGGCCCCGGTCACTGAAGCATGTCGCTGTGGAGACCAAACAGAACGCACTGAGCTTCAACACCGTTTAATGAGCGGATGGATTTGATTGACGTTTGTTTTCCACTTTAAACACTTCTCAACTTACTCGTGATTTGATCTTTCTTGATGTCTGAAAAGGCAAAAAGAAAATTAATTTTGAAAGGAAGCACAGCTGTCAAAGAATCCGTGCAGCACCGAGGGTCAACTATATTATATTACAGAGCAAACACACAGGCGATTACGCCTTTAAAGCATTCGCCGCGCACACACAAGCCCGTAGCTGTGTGTTTTGGCTCGGCTGAGTCTGACCTTTTCGATGACCTCATCAGTATCAGCGACCCGCAGCTTTCTAGGCCGGGCTGTATTTTGGCCAAAGTAACTTCACGCTCCATTTCTTTTTCGGCTCTCATGCAAGATTGCTGCGTTTGAGCTGTTTCCCAATTATTATTATTATCGAGCAAATCAATAAATTTAAAAAAAATGTAAATTCCAAAAATCTTATTTATAACTCTTTCTCCAACTTGCTTCCTCAGAAGAGTCCAGGAAATTCTTTACATTCTGGATCATGTGCTTCTTCTTCTTCTTTTTTTGGGAAAAGCACCCACACAAAGCTGTCTTAGTCAGGCCGGTCTTACCTACAAAAGGGACGTGTGTGCAAGCGTCAGGGTCTGCCAGAAGACTGGGCAGGGCCTGACAGCTGGGCAGCAGGGAACTGGGGCCGTGGGATCCGGGGACCGAGCTGAAGAAGCCGGGCTGGACCGAGCTGCTGCCCTCCAGCACCAACCACTCCTTGTGGCAGTACAGCTCCTTCACGGCCAGGCAGTGCTCTCTGTTTAGTTGAGAGAGGGAAAAAAAAAGGAATTTTACTGCATTCACTCGGTAACCCCACTTATTCATGGGAAAAACAGACACTGAGATGCTACCTGCAGACGGGTTTGGGCGCCGGCCCCAACCCTGACGGGTTGCAGTCGGGGAAGGAGGAGTGGCAGAGCAGCGCGAGCGCCGCGGGGCTGCACAGCGCGCTGAGGCCCTCCAGCTCCGTCCACCAGCTCTGGACCAGGTACTCCTGCATGTCCTCGGGGTCCGGGACGGAGGAGTTAAAGAACACCAGCAGGTCGTCCCGCAGGACGGCGCGGCACACGTCACCGCGATACGCACTGCAGTAGCCGGCGACGCCCTTGTAGAGTCTGCGGGGAAGAGGATATTAGTGTGATTAGTGTGAGTTTGTCCATCCATTATCTAAACCCCCAGCATCCCTTGCAGAGGACGGGAGGAATGGTGAACAGCATTAGTATCTCGACCAGTTACTAAGTTAGTTCTTATTTTACAAAGTTACAAAGAGTTAGACTGGAGTTTTCAAGGTAGCTTGCTACACTACTGGAAATGTAGAAGTGTGTGTGCAAAGGACACTTACAGAAGTTCCCATCTGTCATAATGTTGCCTGAGGGGGGGGGGGACTCTAGGTCCCCAGAGCAATCAGTCTTTTCCTGTGTTGGCAGTGAGTTTGTGAGGAGGCGTGTGCACATTTTTTCCTCATTGATTAACGAATGAATGTATTATTTTTGATTGCATTTTACTTCCACATAATCTTCTCCTGTTCATGTGTTTTTTGTGCTTTGTCCCTTACTCTCTTTTTGTGAAATGGTCTAAAGGGGATGGGGGAGGATATCGGAGGGAAGTCTGAGGGGATGGGGGAGGGGGGGGCAGTAGCAAAGTGTCTGTAAAGTGTTGAAATTGTGTTAGTGGGGTCAAGGGAGCGCGACTTGGACTTAAACAAACTCAAACTGCTTATTTCTAATATTTTTTCCAGTTTGTGCACAAAATGAATGAAGAGATTTATTTCTTTTGTGTGGGGGGGGGGGGGAGGCATGGTCAACATCTGGAATACTTTCTTTAAAATCATCCAGATGTTGCTCACAGAAAAGGGTTGTAGAGGGCTCCCATGGACTTACATCCTGTCAGTCTGCCTCTTGGAGATCAGGCAGACATAAACCCTCCTGTCTGTCTCTCCGTGTCCTTCTCTATCCGTCTCTCCACAATTCGGTCCGTCCTCCAGTATGGACATGAGCCACGTGTCCATACTGGAGGGGGTTGTCTCCCCTCAAACATCTGCGACCTCCCTGCCTTCGCTCCGGACGTTCACAAACTCCAGATGTCGGGGGGGGGGGAACTTAAAGCTGACTTGTGAACCCCACCATGTCTTCTTTCTCTCTCTATGACTCTCTCTGAGTCTTCTGCATCCTGCCAATATACGGTGGAGACGTGGTCATGAGTTTGAAGATCTAACCATCAAGCCTGATCCTTTTGTTTGTCTGTGACCTGCAATTCTTTCTTCATTCTTATCTCAGAAAATCAGTCTCTCTCTCTCTCTCTCGTTACATACTGGTGTGGTTTAGCAAAGTTTAAATTCAGCTCACGGCGTAAGGGTGACTGACAGACAGACCGGCTCCTGCTGAGCGTTGCAGCTACAATGCCGATTGTCTTCAGCAGGCCCTGAAGCACTTCTTCAAACACAGGCGGCTGTAGTGCCCGTATAGAATCCAGTAAAAAGGCAATGTGCTGTGTCATTTTGACAGAGGAAAAAAAAACTTGCGGAAAAAAGATTGCTATATTGACCAGATCAAATCCCCAAATCTACTATGCCTTATACACGTCGCCATGCAGTGAGGAAAGGAGAACAACATGTTGCCAGGATATAAATGAGGACTATTTAGCTTACCTCCACTCTATGGGGAAGTGGCAATATCCAGAAAAGGCCGGTTGAAGAAACGCGAGCAGGAGGAGAGGGGAGAAGAGAGGAGGAAAAAAGACAAACGTCAACCCCGGCAGGAGGAGAAAACCTGCCATGGTGCTTCCCTCACCGGGTGGAGGGACAGTGTGTGTGGTCGGGGGAGGAAGGGATGTGTGTGTTTTTAGGTGACCGTGGTCATCATGCAGGATGTGTGGGTGAGTGTGGCTGAGATAGCAACCAAATGGTGGAGTTGGGGAGAATGGGGGGGGGACAACAGCTGACACAATATATCGATGGCAGCTAACATAGCTTAAGACAAAGCAGCAACAACCTCCCTTACACACACACACACACACACACGCGCGGATGTGAGAGGCCGCTGTTGTTCCACGATATGTTTTTGAATCAGCGTTGAAGTGGAGGAAAGGAAGAGGGCCCCGACCTGCGACGGTGACTCTGGCCGTTGCCTTGACGGTGTTGGCTCCGTTGCTGTGTCTGTTGGAGGCCAGACACGTGTACAGGGCCGGCTTGTTCACCGCCACTTTAAGAACGGACAGGATCACCTCGCCCGTCAAAGTCTCGTCCACGGACGCACCCGAAATCTAGGGAATAAAACCACAACAAAAAGCAATACAATTAGATGAATCACTACGAGCTAAACACTCAACAAAGTCACGACTGTTTGCTGTGCTGGCTCCTCATTGGTGGAACGAGCTCCCCATTGACATCAGGACAGCAGAAAGTCTCCACACCTTCCGTCACAAACTAAAAACACATCTTTTTTGACTATACCTTGAATAGGGAAGGTAGTGCTGTAGTAGCACTCTAGTAGCACTTAAATGGCTCTTACTGATAGCACTTTGTAGTTTAACTTTATTGAAGAAATTGTACTTGCTTGATTCTTGTTGTTCTGAGTTTGGACTCATGGTTTAATGCACTTATTGTAAGTCGCTTTGGATAAAAGCAATGTAATGTAATGAATGACAGCCGACATGTTGTCATTCGTGCGAGGTCAAACTGCACTTCAGAAGTTACATGGTGGATATATTGCCTCCACAAGGAGCGTCGTGGAGGAGGGACCTGCATGGCATTCAACGAGTAGTTCAAAAACATCTCGGAGTAGCTTGCTTGTAAATTCCACTATATTCATATTGCTCAGTGCCCTCAGTCAGCGACAGCGTCGTCATCTTCCTCTCTGCCTGAGGAAGACTCCCCGTGGACCACGACCAGGTCCACAGACATAACCTGCGTTTTTACTTACATGAGCTACATGCAAGCTGACAGCAAAAACACTCCT
Source organism: Cyclopterus lumpus (assembly GCF_009769545.1). Classification (NCBI taxonomy): domain Eukaryota; kingdom Metazoa; phylum Chordata; class Actinopteri; order Perciformes; family Cyclopteridae; genus Cyclopterus; species Cyclopterus lumpus. Next base: position 17,632,240 of record NC_046977.1, read on the forward strand.
TCCTGCAAAAAAGGTTTAGTGTGTTAATTTTGCATCACATGTAGGCCTACACTTTGAATTGGATTCATTATTTTGTTATTATTTTTTGTTAACCAAACTCCCGAGGACAGCGTTGATGTCGTGGTTAAGTAACTAGCAGCTTTAAAGTATGTTCAATAATTAAAAAATTTACTTTTTTTAATATTGACATGCTGCATTATATTTTGTAAAGTTGTGGCACACGTATGAGGAAAGCGTTATTACCTATTCTAAGAGAGGTGTTTGCTGTGTTTCTAATATTCACACTCAGGGGAAACTTCTCGCTGCTCGATGCTCCACGATGTTCACCAGCTGGTTGTCGTTCGGTGCTCAGCAGGAAGTCGGGCAGCATATCTGAGAGCAGACTTTCCAACCTTACTATTTACTGTTGGAACTTGTATTCGAAGTGGCAGAATGTGACAAGACGACCGGGTGAGAAACAAAACAAAGGCCCACGAATGTCATGAAAATGTAAGTCCCAGGATGATTATGCGTGTGGTTACATTCAGATCACAGAGGCAACAGAGCTGAGCTTCATCTGACGGGAACAAGCAGGCCGTCCATGTAGTCCCACTCTTTACCAGATGAGGGCGTTAAAGCAGAAATGTAATTGTGAACATATTATGAGAATAGGAAAAATTGGTCCTCTGAAACGTCCACCATGAAATAAATGAAGATGAAATAATGTGCAATGTGATCATGCACAGTCTCATGGGCGTTGAGTAGATCAAATGAAGCGCATGCAGGGAGTTATGTGTCTGGCATTGATGTAACTGCTTGTTATCGTTCCCTCGTATTCACACTGGGCAGATGGCATTAGATGAAATGCCTTCGTGGTTTTTTATGTTTCTGTATTGACACACAACTCCCACATATATTCAAATGATCTCTGTGCGTGTGTGCGTGTGTGCGTGTGTGTGTGTGTGTGTGTGTGTGTGTGTGTGTGTGTGTGTGTGTGTGTGTGTGGGTGCGACATGTCTATATTGGAAGTTGTGTCTGACACCCGCCTGCTTTTTGGGACGAGCTCGATCCAGCCTCGCTGAAATTAATGACCCGAACAAGCTGCCAGAAAAGCAGTACACACACTCATTTTAATCATTACACACACACACACACACACACACGCACACTATTTACAAGCATAATGGGCCTGTAATCACATTGTAGCTAGCACCCAAGACCATTAAAAACCCAGACATTATGTGGTGTTTGTCTGCCCGCATTGGCACGCATGGTACAAGTCTGCTGCCCGGTTGAAAAAACAAAAACTTCCAGTTATTCTTAAGGTAGTCAAATATGTAATTTAATGTCCATGATTAAAACATTTAAAAAAGTTTTTCGATTAATATTTAAATCTCTAGTTTCAAGTCTTCTAAAATACATTATGTTGTTCATCCTTTTATAGTCAAATAGACCATAAAGCAGGGCGGGACTACCTTGTGATTGACAGGTCTCTACCACATGTGAGACATGTGAGACATCCATGTTTTCGTCTTACAACTTAAACCCTGTTTTAAGTAGAAATGGAAGTTAGTTGTAACCTTTTTTGGTCACCTAACAAATTTCTTTGGTTGTACCTTCTCTTGTCACTTCTAAAGACTCCAAAGGTCAAAATGTGGAACTTAAGTTCCACAGCAAGTAACCTTCCATCACTCGCAGTACTGGAACACTAACGGACATCTATTCTGAACAGAAACGGGTCTCTGCCAACAATTTATGAGGTTGTTCTAAGGGCCCAACTCAGAAATAGTTACTGACTGGCTGCCATTGGAGTAAACTTTCACTCACTTCCCAGTGGCTCTTACTCAATAAGAAAAACTTCTGTCTCGTTGGAACGTTGGAACGTTTCACAGTCCACTGTCCCCCAACCGTCCCGGGTAGAGCGGACACACTTTGGATCCATTTGCTGGCTCCCAAGAAAGAAATCCAGACAGCTAACAGAGTATCAACTGATGGGCCAGAAAATAAGCTTTTTTGTAGTTTTCTTTTATGTGTGCATAACTATAAACAGCGTGGTTGAATGAAACCACAGTAACAAAATATCCACAAAATGTACTTATATACTGTCGATATTAATACTGTGTATGAGATTTGAGGACTAGCCAGAAGGTCCGTATGAGTATGAGCTCAGTGAATAACCCCGACAGACCCCGCTCTCCCCTATTGGATAAGAACCGAACAAACGCAATGACTCGCGTGTTAGAACAAAGTCACTCGATTATTAGACTTTAGCACAACAATTGTCTCGCCGGGTCTCAAAAGACTGTTTCAGTCATGTTGCTTGTTTCGAACATTCCTCAGCAGGCCCCCTTTTATTTAAAATCTCCTCCAGTTATCTTTCTTTGTAGGACCACAGCATACACCGTGCCCCCTGTACCCGCTGTACATCCCAGTGAGACACCTTACATGGCAAAGTCAGCAGTTGATACGAACCATCCAACACCTTCAGGCCTTGGGGTAAAAAAGGCACCCCGATCAAAGCCGATGACACTGTGCATCACTGGCTGAATCTCTTTAATCCTCTGGCGCTCTAATGAGAATTCCTCCGCCGCTTATGTCGCTGATCCCGCGGCTAAATCATGCGTTGAGTGCGTGAACAAGAGAAAGAGAGAGAGAGAGAGAGAGAGAGAGAGAGAGGCATCCAGGGAGACGGCGAGAAACAGCGAGTCCGGTATGTTGGTGTGGATTAGTGTTCCTTGTGTCCCCCCCACCCCCCCGGTCGCCCCTTGCTCACATGAGCCGGTTATTATAAAGTCATTTGCTTCTGTGTTTCTCACAATGGTTTTATCTGTCAAGCCACATGGACATGTTGATAACACCACCGTTGTCCTGCAGAGCGCTACAACACCCGGCAGTCTATAAAAGAGAAGACCATCATGTCAGTTTAGACCACGTGTCGCTTCTGTAGACCAAAACTAATGGGACACCGTAGTCCTTGAACGGGAAGTGCAGCTGCGCACCCCCCTGCCCCCCCCTTAGACCATAAAGCAGGGTTTGCTTTGGGTCAAGGCAACCATGTGATTGACAGGTCGCTACCACACCGTTTACCGGTCCGGGAGTTGTCTTACAGCTTTAACCCTTTCACTGTATGTGTTTTTAGTTACAAATGGAAGTTATTTGTCACCTTTTAGGTCGGCGTAAAAAAAGTATTTTTCAGCGTTCTGTTGGATTTAGCTTGAGTGTCACTTCTGGTTGCAGAAAAACAACAAAAACATGATGATGCTGGGAAAAAGATTCCGAAGGCCAAAATGCAGAACTCGAAGCATTCCTCATGGACACCATAGTCCTTGAACGTGAAGTTTGGATTCAGTGGAGAGCTTTTTTGTGGGGGCTTTTTTGTTGTTTAAACATAAACAAAAAAATATATCAGCATCAGTTAAAGGACCGCTCAGATTATTGGTCAAACCCACCAAACACTTGCTTTCAACAAAACGCACACGGAGCACGGACACTCACCGTGTTGCCGTTTTCCAGCCAGGTGATGGTGGGGATGGGATTCCCCGTGGCGTTGCACTCCAGGGAAACCTGGCTGCCGTACGCTACCCGCTTCTCCTTGGGAACCCGCAGGATTCGTGCTGGAGCTGAACACACGCAGACACGCGGCATATATTGCAGCAAATCAATTATATTCCACGTTTCTTTTCTTTTCTAAAAGTACATACTGTACCTAGAAGAGAAAGTGAACCTGCGTTTAAATACATACCCTGGACCTCTATGGTGACAGGCTTTGAAAAGGCCAGTCCAAAGCTATTCCTGGCCACACAGCGATACTGTCCTGCATCCTCCTTCTGAATGTGGTGGATCTTCAATGCCCCGTAGTCAAGAATAGTAACACGGTCACTGATCTGGCATAGAAGAGACACATTTGTGTTACTTTGTTTTAAAGAACATTTCTATACCATTACATTTGCTCAATCCATGAACCGTCTCACGGGGCTGTGAAAAACGTCCCGTCACCTTGATGAGCTCGTCATCTTTGAGCCAGGTGACATCCGGTTTGGGGTTGCCGAGGGTAACGCAGGGCAGCACTGCTTTGGATTCTACCAGAAGGGTCAGGTTGGTAGGATGGCGTTTGATCTGTGGCTCTGGCGTGAAAAACGGGGACGGACAAGACAAGATATCAGTTGTTTAGAATCTTCAAATTAATGTCAGGAAACCTGGATCGTGTCGACCCGACAACAAGCGAGGAAGCCAGCGGACATACTCATCTTGAGCTGCAGAGCCCCGCAGCTCTTGGCTGCCTCTCCGATGCCGTTGCTGGCGAGGCAGCAGTACTCTCCATTGTCCGTCTCCCTCACGCGAGGGATGCTGAGCATCTGTCCCTGCTCCCTGGTAATGTAGCGGGGGTCATAGTACCTGGTGGGGCAGAGAGGACGGCGTGAAGAAAAGACGAGTGGGAGCGGGAGAGACCAATGGACTTTTACCATACTATAAAATTGTCTTGCTTTAGAATTATACTTTTACCATTATTTTCAATTGTTTGAGCTTCTGATATACACTTTGACCATACTTTTAAATTGTCTGCATGGGCTTTAGAAATATACTTTTACCATACTTTTAAATTGTCTGAGTTTAAGAAATATACTTTTAAAGTCTGCATGGGTTTTAGAAATATGTTTGTTCGACAAACGGTGAATATGAACCTTACACGGAACAATCAGTGCATATGTGACGTCTGTGACGACCAATATTTGCACCTGACACTATTTAGACTTTATACTTATATGAGCATCGTGAAAGTCAAAATTAGCAGCTAATCTTATGGAGCATGTTAGCCTTGCAACTAGCTCCTCGTGTTAAAGATATTTTATAATTTCTTTGCCAGAGTTTGCCAACAACGTTGACATGATTGACAGAAAAAGAACATGACTTTTTAGCATTCAACTGTAGCCTTATGATAGGCAGAAGCTAATGATATGTACATGTATACCAGGTATTTGTTATTCTTCTAATGGCTATAATGTTACTAATGTTAGTGTGGCTGATTTTCAGTAGTGATGGTTGAGGATGAGCTGAGGACCCGACGACAGCTGGGTGAACCAACTGGGGATGGTAATGTCCTTTGGGCTACATTTTGCATATGTTAGGTTAGGCCATACCTATTTACATTCATAACTTTACCATAACTATAGCCTTGGGATGGCTAAATGTCGAGCTAATATGGACATGTTAGGGAGCAGATGGCGGTCGTAGCCAGTGTGGCTAAGGAGACGAGGAGCGCCATCTGAAGTAACTCAAACTTCCACAGCAGAAAACACAGTATCATAGTACTACCATTTGATGTTTCTTTATGGAAGTATCATGTGACATACCTGAGTGGGACACAGCATTTGGCACCAAATATAAAATATAGAATAAAGACAAACCATTTTCCCAGATTACCATTTGACATTGTTTCCCATTAGCGTGGTATAGTCCATAATGCCCCTGTGAGAGTAGACTAGCTGAATGCCGTAGTTGAAGGAGGTCAAACTCACGAGATGAGGTTGTTATTCTTGGTCCAACTGATGTCGGCGCGGGGGCGGGACTCCACCTCACAGATGAATGTGGCGTTGTGATCCAGCAGCACATCCAATGTCTCCAGTAAGGTGATGATGCGAGGTGCTACGTGGGGAACACGGGAAGAAAACACGTAGTTGGAGAAGGGGATTCGACAGTGGAATGTTGTGATTTCCTGTCCGCTATATATCACACGGCCATCGCATTTGGCTGAATGTGTGCCGTTGAGCTGAAACACAGCTGCATACTTTTAACTCATCTATTTGACATTCTTGGCATTCCCGGGTTCTAGTTGGAGTCATCTGTTTTCGTCACTCGCCGTCCGGATATGACTAACGGGATCAGATCAGGGGTTTGTTACAGCTTTTGTCTGGATGGGCTCCGACCCCGGTGCACTCTCTGCTCGCCGCTATCTCGTTTCCACAGATGGTCTTTGTTCAACGGAGAGCGGGTAAATGACCAGTTCTGGTATACAAGCCATTAGAAACACCTGTGGTACAGATGCGATCGATATTAATTCCCCCAAAAGAGAGTTGAAGGTAATCGGAGAAGAGGGTTGATTCAAAGGGGAAAGGGATGGAGGGAGATAGTGGAAGCACATGTTTATGTGTGGATTCAGATCAGAGACATTGGGCTCGCCTTGAACTGTGTATGAACTGAGGAGAGGAAGAGGAAGAAAACAGGAGAGCGGTGAGATCAGAGGAGGAGAAAGGGAATGGAGAAGATAAAGAGAGGAGAATAAAGGAATGGATTAGTGTTTAAGGGATATTGTGTGTGTGTTTTTTGGGGTGTTTTTTTGTTTCTTGTGAAACAACAATTTCGCATTAACCGGAAACGCCAGCCCACAGCCACACCCCCAACCTCAGGTCTCTGCTGCGGTTTGGCTCATGAACGTGTGAAGAAAGCTACTGTAAATCATACTGGAACTCTGGCATGATGTTACAACAGGGTTTTAAATACTAGGAGTTAAGTTACAATGAGGGCAAATATCTCAATTGCGCCTGCTTTATGAACAGGGCCAGTGTGTAGCATCTATTAGCAGAAACGGAATATGAGATAATATAGATAATATGATGTTTTCATCACCTAAATCGTCATATCTCCATTTGGGAGCGGGTCTTCCTTTCTACTGCAGACCAGAGTTGACAAACCTAACAGTGGCTCAAATGGCCCTTGGCGTTTTTAGGTGAGACTGTATTTAATTCAATTTTTAATTCAATTTTCAATTCAGTTTATTTTGTATAGTCCAATATCACAAATTACAAATGTGCCTCAGAGGGCTTTACAATCTGTACACATACGACATCCCTGTCCCAGGACCTCACATCGGATCAGGAAAATGTTTTGATGTTTTGAAGCCTACTTTGTTTTATGGTCTATTTGACTCTAAATGGACTGTCATTTAGTAAATTCGAACTACAAATTGAGACCATAAACTCATGTTTACAATGTTTACTGAGAGAATAAATCAAGAGAGAAATAGTATCATTTTCTCATAGACTTCTATACAACTAGAGGAGTCGCCCCCTGGTGGTCAGTAGACAGAATACAAGCTTTAAGACACTTGCACATCTGCTTGCGATCTGCAAACACACCGCTAAATGTCACCAAATCCTACACACTGTGCCCCTCAAGTGCCCCTCATTATGCCCCCCCCTTACTTTCCAGTATGTTTACTGTTTGTGTGTGTCCATCATGGCAACATAATATAACACCATTTTTTTTATATTGTCATTTTCATGTATGTGTAGGTCCTAAAATCAAAGTAAAATCCCTCAGATATTATCGCTAACAAGCGATTGTTAGCCATTTTCAATACTTATCTAATCGCTCTGTCAATTTTGCATCACATGCTATTCATGTTTCCATTGTTGGTGCCTCTCTCTGCAATGTCCACTGAATACATCTTTCTCCCTGGACCTTAAATTGCATCTTTCTCTGCCTTTTATTTTATTTCCTCCCGTGTTCGTTAGCTCCCTGTCGACCCTTTGTTTCCCAGAAACAGAGGCCTGTAACTTGTAACATCCCTGGGTGTTTGCTTTGATTCGCAGTTTATCCTCTAGGTGTTTTCCATACTTTAATCAAATCGGAAACACCCCCCAGATTCTATCACGCAGACCAGACACATGTTTCTTTTTCTTGATTCTGTCGTTGTGATTAAAACAAGAGACAAACAGATAAATAGTGTTGTCGGGGGATCAGATGTCTGCAGGGGACTCATCTTCTTGTTTGTTGTGGTTTTCGGCTCACACACAGACTTTACATATTTTAGATCCTCCCTGACCAAAAGCATTCTGTGGATAATTACCACTTTTTCTTTTATGCCATCTCGTTGAGGTGGCCTAAGAGACAGATGTTGTTCTGCTCGAGGACACATCAATACTAGTGATCAACATCACACTGTGTTTTTTTGCTCCGGCTCATTTTTTATTAAATAGAACAGAGCTAATGAAAGCCAGCAACCTTTTTGTGTCATCCATCTCAGTTTCGCACAACTCACCCATGCCCACAGCGAGGAGCGTGTAATGACAGCAATAACAATGCAGCGATAACAATTCACAACACTTGTTGCTAAATATGCATTTGCAGCCGCAGCTTTGACGACTTGGCTCAATCAAGCCATTCAACTTAAATAAACATTGATTCAAACAAATCATTAAAAAGGAATAGTCCCTCAAAAATATGGATACAGTATCGAACAACTCTGGAATAATTAAACACATGTTCTCCTTCTATAACCAGCAGCACATTAATAGACCTTTTTTTTTTTTTTAAAGTAAGTTTCTCTCTGTAACTTTTGTGTATTGCGAGATAAACAAGATATAAGGACACACAATCTTTAGGAAACAACACAGCCTTCGCCTTCAGGGATTTTGATGAAAGGGGTAGCTGACAATATAATATATATATATATATATATATATATATATATATATATATATATATATTAATATATATTCTTTTTTTCTGATTTGGAAAACATCAGCTATAAAGTGTCTTTTGGTAGCCGGCAACATGTTATATTTTATTTTTCTCATTCCTTTGGCACAACGGGACGTCTGCCAAAAAGGCCCGGTCCATGCATGGCAACCCAAGCCGGCTACAATATCTGCCCCTCTGGCCTGCAATGTGGCAGCATCTAAACCACCTGTTTTCTTCGAGGCCAATAATCTGTAGCATGAACTCCATAGAAAACATGCAAGCTGCGCCAGCATTCTGACATGGTGACCGTTCCCCCGGTTCCCGAGGACCACTGCTCAACATTCTTAATCAGCCTTATGAGATGTCCTTTTTTATTTGTATTTTTATTTTAAAAAACTGTTTTACATTTATACGGCAAACATAGATGAGAGCCACTGGAGTGTATTAAAACAGTGTGCGGCCTAGTTCTGGGTATCTTGGCCCTGCGGTCATCGCGGTGGAGGTGGAGGCCAATCGCTTCCTGAACACATTGACAACGGCCCGCTCAGAGGACCCGTCACGGTCGTGTCGGCAGGATATAGTTTAGTCACATTGACGCGGTGCGGGCCTATAAACACCTCCTCCCTTCTCCCCGCGTGCAGGATGTGGTGGCAGGAACTGGTGATCTCACGATGTGGAGAACACCTGCGTCCACTTTAGGAACACATACATGAATAAAGTTAAACTAAAAGGTGGCAGAATGATCTCTAGGATATTGTGTCCACATCCACTGTTGCCTTTTAGATGTGCACACGTGTTCATCATTTCCTTCTCTTGTTATTATTCTTTTTGTGAGTCCTTATTTACAGCTTCTATCCGCCTCTGCGGATCAAGGAAAGGACACAGCCAGACAACTTATGCCGAAGAAGACCCCCTTGAAAGCAAATGGAAACCCTCACTCACCTCCCTGCATCCCGTGAGCCGAGGCGACCACAACCAGGAGAAAGACTGCACCGGTCTCCAGGACCGTCATCCTGGCTCCAGAGAGAGACCCTCTACCGGGCACGGAGCGAGCGGAGGGGGAGACGCTTCTGGTCGGTTCACTTGTTGTGTTCCTTCACTGCAGACGGGGACAGACGTGAGCTGTGTGCTGGGGACCCGCTCAGTGTGTGTGTGTGTGTGTGTGTGTGTGTGTGTGTGTGTGTGTGTGTGTGTGTGTGTGCGTGTGTGTGTGTGTGTGACTGACAGTGGCAGCTGCTAGCTGTCCTCATGCACAGTCACTCAGCTTTGCTTAAAGCTCCAGCGCTCCGGTGCTGGAGAGCACAACAGTGTTTATCCACCGTGCTGCGTTCAAGGTCCCGCTCTTTGGTGGCATGTCGGTCGAGACACGTTTGTGTCAGTAAAGGTACAAGAAAAAACACACAGAAATAGATAACATCACTGTAATAACAATAATAATAATCAACTTTTCATTTAATTTAAATTAAAACTATAGTCCAAGCTGCTACAGTCTGTAAGACAGAACTTTACCCTGTACACTACAGGATCCAAAGGGGACAAAATAACTGCAGAGAACAGACACAGATAAGTTTTAGTACCCACACATTACAAAGTGTCAGCAGGATACTATACTGTACATATACAGTAGGTCGGTATCTTCTTCTGTCGTGTGTGTGTATATATATATATATATATATATATATATATATATATATATATATATATATATATATACATGCAACACTTATATTAGATAAACAACACTAATAATTTGTGAAAAGAACATCCGCGTAGGCCTATTCCAACTCGCTACTGAACATTCACTGTTACATGTTGACGCACACTGACGCACGCACACACACACACACACACACACACACACACACACACACAGAGAGCCCAGGAGGCAGCTTTTGTGTCCACCTGTTGCCTGCGAGCCTGCATGTCCTGTTTTATTTTAGGAAAGGAATGGCATTTCAGTTCATTTGCTCCTCGTCCGTGCTGCTTTGGATGGAGTCGACTATTGTACTCCCACAGCCGGCACGGGTACGCATTGTTGTTTAGGGGCAAAGAAAGAAAGGTGGTCGTGGGAGGCTGCCGTAAATTATGTCAGGCCTCTGTCTTTTGTCATGTCACGTGACAAAGATGGAGGATTTTGTTTGTTGCACAGTGCACATCTTTTATTTGCCCTCCCACTTAATCCCTATCATGTATTTCATAATCACCTCCCTCCGTTTTCATGTGTTGGATAAAACAACACACACACGCACACGCACACACACACACACACACACACACGAAGCAGACGAGCTGCAGTATGTCAGCAACTCTTTTGTTGATAATGCTGCACTCCACAAGGTGGTGCTGTCCTGCAGGGAACCAGCTAAACTCCTACGTTGGGACAAAGTAGGAGTTTTGTCATGATTCTGGTACACTTGTGTGCTGATGCTCTGGCTCCCCCTGCTGACACGGGAACGAACTGCTCCTGAATTAAAATCTCAACACTAAACTGTTTTTTTCTTTATTTCAGACACTGAACAGTGAAATCCTGGATCGTTGGCAAAGAGCGTACAGCTCTAATAAATAAATAAAAAAGCTCCAGCATTGCATGCATCCACTGAAAGCGCTGAAATATGCGGTGTGTCTCATTAACAGTTGACCTAAACAGCTGTTTTCTCTTTAGAAAGCGGTCACACTTAAAAGCCTCATTTTGGTTTTTACTCTGGTATTCTTAATAACACCAGGACTAAGGTTTTTTTAGATATTTCAAAGCTGCTGCTTCAGGTTGGATCTGCCTAGAAACCATGATGTAAGATCAACCATTTAAGTTCCATACACGCCTTACAGGCTTTTAATACAGAAGTAATAAAAGAATAAAAAGGAAATTGAGGATGAGGATGTGAGAAGTATGATTGGATATGACACCAACATTGTACGATGACTCCTAGAGTATCAGGCCAGGTCACTGAGTGAGACGCAATTTAAAAGATTCTAAACTACTGATGAATCTGATTTATTTGATTTGAACCCAAAGAAGTTTTGAGTAGTTTGCTCAGTTGCCTGATGTTACGTGAATCGAAGTAGATCTTAAGAAAGATCTGCATAAAAATGATATGCTTTAGAAAGTTGATCCCAAGGTGACATGTGGAAGGAGAATAGTAAAGGGCCGAGCACTGGTCCCTGTGGTGCTCCATGGCAGCAGTGGTTGTGGAGGATGTACGGTCCTCTACAGTCACACAAAATGTCTTCTCAGAGGGATAGGAATACAAACTCTGCACCTGATTTAGACGATCAAGAGGAATATCTCGTCAACCTGTATTTATTCTACATGCTCAGAGGAGTCAGAGTCCTCTTTTTAAACCCACCGGCTCGCCTTGCCACATCTGAATGACGCTTGCCACACCTGTCCTTGCTTGGCATCCGCTAACAATCGGCATCATAACTGGGGTGCCTCTGATTTAACCCACTTATTGTGTGTTGGATGTCTGTCCTCAGGAAGCCCTCCTGGATTATTGCTCTCTTTACTCTCCTGTATGAAACTGCAGCTGTCATCCCATAGGACCAGCTGCATGCTCGCTACTCTGGAATGCAGCTACTGGTGCCCTCCCAGTAGTTTCAGGAAGCCGTCTTTAATAAGCAAATATTTGATCACTGAGGTCTATGTTTTCTAGAGGTCTAGGTTTCATATTACCATTGTTCCTACTGTCATCATTTCAGATTTCTTGAGTGACGTGGATACACAAAATTGAAATGTGCAAATTATTGCAGCCCAATCGGCTTGGGGAACTTGACATGCATGCATGTGCTGTGCTTTGAGTGCTTCTCAAAGTTGGGTCTGTCTCACTCTATGAAATCATTTGCCATAAATGATTCAATTGTGTTGTGTCATTAAAAAGTGCAGATGTTTGCAGATGGGAACCATTTGCGCCATTAAAACAAGCATGCTGTGTCCATAAATCCCAGCCAGGTTAGCTTTGATAATCTGTTATGAATCAGTCGCATGACTGCTGCTGCTGCTTAGCTTGGCTTATTAGCCATCTCGCTAGCTGGCGAGCATGGAAATATATAATTGTGAAGCCCAAAAAAGCTAAATTGAGAAGTTATGAGCGAAGAAGATGGCAGAACACAATGTGTCATGAGTCTTCAGGTGCAAGCGAACAAACCCATGAAGCACCGGACCACAAAGTGCTGTCGACACGATTCAAGTTGAAATGTGTTTCTGCTCATCACGACCAATTAGGTCTGAAGTATTATAGAATACAAATAACTAGAAAGTGTTCTCCCGTTAAGGTTCTCTGGCCCTAAAATGTTTGAGAACCTCTGATTTAACCATTAAATGTTTATTCCTTCACTAATTTGTATTTGAGAGAACACTTGAATTGACAGACATTGTATATATTTGTGTATATATATATATATATATATATATATATATATATATATATATATATATATATTAATTCAATTCAGTTTATTTTGTACAGCCCAATATCACAAATTACAAATTTGCCTCAGGGCTTTACAATCTGTACACATACGACATCCCTGTCCCAGGACCTCACATCGGATCAGGGAAGAAACCTTCAGGAGAGTAACAGAGGAGGATCCCTCTCCCCGGATGGACAGAAGCAATAGATGTTATGTGTACAGATGAACAGCATTACAATGTTACATAAACACATTACATGAATATGACAATGTATGAATGGAACTCCAATCCATGAAACAGAAGGAGGTAGAGAGGTGGGGGGGGGGGGGGGGGGGGGGGGGGGGGGGGGGTGGGGGCGGGCGATCAGCAGGGCCAACGCGGGAGGCCGGCTCACCAGGCATCAGACACCTCCAGGTCCAATGGACCCTATGAGACGTGAAGTAACAAAGACTCCGGGGAGGAAGCAGAGTTAATAAAGTGCAATGGAGAGATGTAAATTCATCCATAAGGAGAGAGAGAAGAAGAGATAGGTGCTCAGTGTATCCTAAAACATCCCCCATATTACAATAATATTTTCACCTACTAGTATGTACATAATACACTCTTGGAAATAAAAGTGCTAACTAGAATCATATACGGTGCTTTAGGGTGCGTCTTCCTCTTGTAGGAAAAGGTTTCAACCAGGAACCCCCAATGGCCTATTCCTGTATTCTTTCCACCCAGAACCCTCTCCGGAGGTTCTATCCAGAACCTTTCCTTTTCCAAGGATTTCTACCCTGTCATATTCCAATGGTTTCACGGGGAAGCCATATAGGGGGTTCTACCGAGAACTCTTTTGTTTTGAAAGGGTTGCATCTAGAACCCTAAGGCCTCGGTGGATAATGTGTCAACCCACATTGAACTTGTTTCACAATGACAGTTTTTGGGGATGTGCGGGCTGGATTGTGGGCGTTCCCTTTTGACACCCATTCTTGACACAATCCTTGAAGAATTCTTTCTTCCAAAAATAGTTCTCTGGAAGAAAAGCGTTCTCACTGAAACAAACACTCTAGTGTTTCTCTTTATTTTCTACCTTTGGTTGTCCTTGTGTTGCATTGAGAGCGCCCTAAACCGGAGTAAAATATGTGTGTGTGTGTGTGTGTGTGTGTGTGCGCGTGTGTGTGTGTGTGCTAAGACAATAGAGCTGATTGTGATTCAGATTTGATGAGGTCAAGCCTTGAAACCGCAAACCACGGGGTGGCTCTCTCTCTCTCTCTCACTCACACACACACACACACACACATTCAAAGCAGGCAAGTCATATCTGGTGTCAGTCAGCCCTTCCCTCTCAACACTGTCTCAACGTGTCCTACAATAATTAACCAGCTGCTGCAGTGTGCTACGCAAGCGCACCGACCACATGCACTGTACTCTGGACCCGTGAACACACACACACACACACACACACACACGCACGATACGGCACCTGAAACATGGAGTAAACCAGCCTCTTTTGTTTGGCGATTGAAAGACCGGCCAGGTAGGGGCGAATGCACGTTCCATCATTTGTATATTGCTTCATTTGTTAAATAAAGTGAGCTTCATCGTGGACAAGAACTCATAACAACCATCATTTATACAGAACTTACCTGAACGCACCGCTGGTTTATTCCTTGATTGCCGTATTGTGTGAACCGCAAACAGTGTACGCCTTTTTAACCGTCAGATTTCTGAAACGAGCATTAATGCCACCATTGAAAATTCATATCACTCAAAAGTTAGGTCCACAACTGTTGATGTATCACAATAATAACTTTTTTATACTTCTGATAAAGTATTGCAACTCAGTTGATGGGTCCGATGTGCTTAAAAGACACTGATGTGTTTCTTAAAAATGAATCGTGTGTCACAAAGTAAAGGGAACACAAAAGAGGAGCTGCGTTTCAACAGGGTACGATATCGTTACGGCATATTTAGGTCAAAACTGTGCATGTGAGTGGGAAGGAGCAAATGTCCCACACGAGGATACGGTACAGAGGGAGGAAGGAGTTCAGTAAGGGAGGAGAGGTCGAGACGGGGGAGGCATACAGGAAGTCAATATAGAGAAACTAAGTGTGTCATCACAGAGTTCCTTGGCTTTTGTCCCGCAGGCGTACGGTTTTACAATGAAATAAAGAATCCCTGATAGTCTCGTTTCGTGAGCTCCTTCGGTTTACGCTTCGTTCTTCCAGCAGCAGCAGTCCTCTCGGCTCAGTGAACTAGTGTTGCCTTTGCAGTGTCGACCACTCATCAGTGGCTCTCCTCCATTGTTGGCTTTTCCTTTTGACATGCACGCGATTTGCAAAACTCACACACAGTTTGGATGTGTTTGCTCCAGGTGGGGTGGTGGGCTTTAAAAACCTGCATGTTGAGGCTTGAAAGGCAAAACAATGAAGTGCTTAGAACATTTCAAGTTCAAGACATGAATCTTTGGACTTGTGCCAAAACAGAACAAAACAACTTTTTTCATTCTGCGAAACGAAAAATCAACTTTTTTGAATCCTCACACTGCGTCTCCAGCGCTGCTTTGCCAGGTGTGTTCAGGCGCAGACATGTGCGCCTGTGAGTCCCTGTACACAACCCGGCGAGTGATGTGGTCTGTGGTCCCGCGCCACCTGTTCACATGCAGAAAGGCCCATCAACGGACTATCAAAACATTCCAGTTGTTGCAAAGCGGATTCAAGAAAGAAAGGTTGAGGATTCCCATCATGGCTCAGTCGTCCGCACAACTCAGCCTCTATGATGTGATTTGTGCAGGTGTCAGTAATATTGGGTAATATTAGTCCCGCCTTTCGACACCAAGGGGGAAACGTGGGGGTGCGGGGGAGGGAAGGGGTCAATGGGCCCCCCACTTTACGCCACTGGATGGATTTGGATAGTCTCCAGTTTCTTTGCTTATTTAGTCTTTTTATTGTATGCACTTCTGTTTTATTATTAACATATAACGTATTAGGTCTAGGGGGGTGGCGAGTAGGGAAGGGGTCAATCACACACACTTTACACCCCTGGACAGATTTGGCTTCACAACGGTCCCCAGTTTTTAGGTTTTTAGTAAAGCTTATTTTGTCTTTTTCTTGCATGCACTTTTGGAATTTGATGAAAATATTGACAGTTTTCTTTTTGTTAAGGTATCATAAAGTACATCACTGTCAACATCTAATGTATTGTTTATACTGTAATGCATTCATGTTAGAAGGAAAGTTTTCTCACTTGGATCTTCAATTAGAATAAAAGCAAGTTATGAATTATGAAGCCAATGTGAAACACACCAGACATAATATACATTTCACAGATAGACAGCATGTGTAACATAGCATGTGATACCATGAGCACATGTTTTTGAATCCCCCGACTTGAGCTGACGGGAAAACATAACGACCATATAGAACGTCCATATTATTGTCAGATTTGACTTACATCTTATAGAAATTGCATGGGAAGTTTGTGCGCTGTGCCTTTTTTCTTCATTCGCTGGTGTGAACGTGTTTGTCTCTGCACAAGAGTGAGCTGTCTGTCAGAATATACAGCGGGGGGGGAAGTGCTGGTATGACAACTGCCAAATACCTGAGATATTTCCTCTACCAGCGAACAGGCCGAGACACACAGAGAGAAGGAGAAAGAGAGAGAGAGAGCGGGAGAGAGAGAGTTAAAGAAAAGGACAAATAGGACAGACTGCTAATTCAAAAGAACGAGAAACAGAAGAGAGGTTTGCAACGAAGCAACAACAAAAACACAAGACGCCACGTGGAAGCTACCAACAAAAAGAAATCACTGCTCACAGGCCTGAAGAATAAACAAACGGTTAGCTCCAAGCTGTCATCACTGGTTACTGGGTGGAGTACTGTTATTACATCTCTTGGAGACAGCACACAAAGAAAGAAAGGAGAGAAAAAAAGAAAAGAAAGTGAAGGCACGGAGAGAGAGAGAGAGAGAGAGAGAAGGGTAAATATAACACAGAAACTTCAGAGAGAGAGCGAGGAAATAGATATTTAAAGCCCGGAGAGAAGAAAGACGGGGACAGAAACTAAAAAGCGAGCTCTGATTTGTCATGTCAGAGAGGTAAGACTCTTATTATCATATCCTTTAAATTCCTGAGTGAGATTCCTCGCTCCCTGATGTCATGTGTCAGGTGGAAGCACCACGCAACAAGTGGGCCGCCTCCTGCTCCGAGCTCCAGATTTACACTTGTGTTCCCCCCCCAGACCCCTCTCAGTGACCAGAGATGAACGGAGCAGATCTTCTCCCAGTGGTCCAGGCGGGGGACGGGAGGACACTGACCAGGTGGGAGGCTTTGTTTGAGTTTTGCTCAAAGGTACCTGTATATATATATCTGTGTTCGTTACATGTAGAAAAAAAAGAAAAGAATGTTGTCTTTTATGTACAAAGACGTCACTCTCGCGTGGTTGCTGCTCTGTGACGTGTGATGGCGGTGTTTAGTCAGAAATAGAAGCTGATTTATTGGCCATACATACACACACACACACACACACAAGGAATATGGTTCTGTTTTTTTCCGTTGCTCTCGGTTTACATACACAGACATTTGACTGCTATAAACATTTGACTACTGTGCCGAGTTGGGACTCAAGTCGCACTTCTGCTGCACAAACATAAACACACACACACAGTGAGACTCGACTTGAGCCTTCATGCGATGACTCTGTGTTTGAGTGGCTCGAGGTGACGTGTTAAGCTGCCATGCGTTGGAGAGCCAGTACAATTATTACATGGTTGTATTCTCACTGTTGTTCAAAGAATAGGTAGTTCCCCTGTTACCCTGAGTAAAGTCAGTCTATATCCATTTTTAGCGGCAAAATACTGATATAAAGGAACTTTTTTTCTTTATATAGCAATTGATTAAATTGATCCAATATCTATAGATCTATAATTTAATAGATAAAGGAATTATGATATATTACATGTTTTGAATTGCTTTTTAGATATAGTTGTGTTCTAAGCAAACCAGTTGGCATGCATGGAATGATAGAACATTACAACCATAAGAGACTTGAGGAGATACATAAACAAATATATATACTGTAAGTACCATAAGTATCTTATGGTTGTAATGAATGTCCAATATTTAAATATATATATATAAGTCTCTTATGGTTGTAATATATATATGTATACATATATACACACATATGTGTGTATATATATATATATGTGTATATATGTATATATATACACACACACACGTGTGTATATATATGCGCGTGTATATATATATGTATATATATATATACATGTGTGTATATATATATATATACATGTGAGTGTGTATATATATATATATATATATATATATATATATATATATATATATATACATACATACATACATATATATATACACACATATATACATATACACATGCATATATATATATATATATATATATATATATATATATATATAAATAAAATCACAACAGTAAGACCACATTGTAATGGTGCAAAAATCGGTGGATATGACAGTGGGGTCCCGTTTAGATTTGACAGTGATGATATAGTACACGTTAAACCGTGTGTATTTAAACTATGAAATATATCTCTTCCGTGCACAGTGGAGGTCAGTGTTATTTACACGTGGAGCGGATGTTTCTGTGTGCTGCGTCCATTTCAGAGCAGAGTTTCTCACCCTGCTGAACACTTACAACGGCTTCCTGAAGGACCACACTCAACTGCACCTCAGTTACTCTCAGGTGTGTTATACAACTATGTTTCAGACACTATATTTAACTGTTCAACATAATTCACATTTCTTCTCTGTCAGCCTTTTATAAAAAAATTAACATTTTTATTGCCTTTAGACGTTAATAAGCACTTTGCGGCGAGTCACAGCTGCGGAGATCCACCGTGAGAGAATACAACGTATGACTGTAACTACACCATGCAGGTGTCTGTGGCTCTGTCTCTGTAACAGGGTGGCGATGTCGAGGTGGTGGTGGAGGGCTTCCTGAACATCTCCTGGGGAGTGCGCAGACCCATCAGGCTGAGAATACAGGACGACAGACAGATGCTCCCCTTCGCCCCTCTGGCCTCACCGGGCCCCATCAGTCCAGTGAGCCCCATCGGGGACAAGAGGTATCGTTGGCATGAGCCAAAGAGAAACATCATGCTCAATGTGACGTTACTGTCATCTACGATTGACCGGAGTAGGAAGAGCTCGCAAATAAAATGGGCCTCACCGTTCCACGATGAGTAGGAGTGGTGGTACTTTTGCTTTTCAGACATCTTTACATGACAAGGTCCTATTTGGCTGTGAGATATATGATTCTAACAAAGGCGCTTTTGTACAGAGGTGGTCATTTTTTGTATTTTGCCAACTGGTCCCTCTCTGTGTGTCTCTGTAGGGGCATGTCACGGTGGGGGGAATACAATGACCTTCACCAGATCGACGAGATGGCTGAGACGCCGCAGGACACAATAGTCACCAAACCGTTACCAGGTGGCTTTTATTTGTCCTCCCACATCCCACAATGCATTTCTCAACAATGTTATCTCAGAGGAGCAGCGGTGGAAGTTCTTTTACTCCAGTAAGAGTAGCAATACCACAGTTGTTCAAAACACTCGAGTCCTGCGTTCTAATTTAGGCTTGATTTTACTGGTAATTTTACAGCAAAAAATAAAAAATAAAATGTTATTCCCAACAAATGTTGAATATGAGACATTTGTACTCCGAAAGGCCGGGCTGTTTACGAGACGACCACGCTGCGCCCTGCGAGGCAGAAGAACTCCGAGCTGGAGGCGGAGTCCAACCTGTTTCGCTGCATGAGTGACGCCTCATTGGTCAAGAGGAGGAGGGGCAGGGGGAAGTCGGCCGCGCAGCGGGAGAAAGAAAGACAACATCGCTTTTCCATCAATGGACACTTCTATAACTATAAGGTAAGTTTCTTTGAAATGCCATTTAAGTGAACTTTAAATAAATACATCAATTAGGTAGTAAAGTAGTCTCTTAGCGGCGCTAGGACGCAACCTTGTGTTGTTGCTTGGGTCGGGATCTGTGAGATAACCACGCCCCCAATCAGCTGAATATAACAGATGGGAAATCAAAAAAGCTGTGAAATAAATGTTGCATTTGAAATACAGTCATTTGAGAAAACGTCTTGGAAAAAAATGCATATTTATTCATTTAACTATATTGACTCATTTATCTCTGTATAGCCTAATTTATTTATTCCAGGATTTATTTATTTGAAATGGACCTAAATGGCATTCCATAGGCTTCGGTTTTCATCTCTTCATCTTCTCTCTTTTATCTTTAAGATCAACCCTGCCACCCCTTTTCCATGCACATGTCTCTGTTTTTAACCTTCCTCACATCTGCGCTGGATCTCACTTCCTCCTCTTGTCTCCCACAGACGTCGATCTTCACTCCATCCTTCGACACTCCAACTAAAGTCCGTATCACCAGCAGGATGACCACAAACCAGGTCATCGAACAGCTGCTTAAAAAGTTTAAGGTGAGCTTTTGTGCACGCTCTTCAAATTGCACGTGAAGTCACAGTCATTTGAATCAAAAGTATGAATGAAGCAGTGCATTGTTTTATATCTCGTTTGAACTGACCCAAATTGACTCTCTCATTAGTAGGCTTGAACCTTGAGTGTTTGATATTGATGAGGATCTTTTCAAGACCGAAAAACTATTGCCTTGCAGTTGTATAACCAGTCATGTTGCAGTTTAAATCACAGGTCACAATGACCTTGACCTTTGACCTCCAAGTAAGTTATATTCAGTTCATCCTACAGACCAACTGGACGTTTGTGCCAAGTTTGAAGAGTTCCGCTCAAGGCGCTCCTGAGACATCACGTTGACAATCACAGTCACAGTGAACTCCAAAATGCAATTGAACCGCAGTCAAACCGGATGCTTGTGCCAAATTTGAAGAAAGATTGTCTATTCATCCACGGCTATCGCCAGCTCGGAGGCATACACATTTTATTATATTATTATTATAAATCGTCAAAACAAACCCAGAAATGCAGGTTGTGACAATTAATATGATCTATTAGATCAAAATAATATAATAATAACATTCATTTTACTAACAGAACAGGGATTTAGGACAGATGTTTAAATACTTGCCTTGCATTTTCGTCCTACAGATAGAGAACGATCCCCAGGAGTTCGCTCTGTACTGTGTTCACCAGAGTGGAGGTACGGCTTCTTTTCTTTCTTTTTTCTTTACGCGCTACATTAAATACTGTTTTCGGACAACGAGCCCTATTGCTGATGCTGCGTGTCCGTGTGTGTCATCCAGAAAGGAGGAAGCTCAGTGACAAAGACCAGCCCCTGTGGGAGCGCATACTTCAGGGGCCCTCCGATGACATCATGAAGATCTTTCTGATCGACATGGACGAAGAGGAAGTCAGCATCGACGTGAGTGTTCCAGCCCCGCCTCCTGAGGGACTGACGTATGTAGAGACCAGACCAAAACTATAAGAGCTTATCGACATGCACTGTGGAGAAACAAATATGAACCAAGACCAAGTATTCCAGTGCAGCTTCATTCATTATTATCTCCTCTCCGTTTCCGGTTGTGTGTGAATGAGCGTGGGGAGGGTTGGCGTGGAGTTTGAGTGTATTTTCACTGCTTTGGGTTCTTCTCCGTTCTTCTGTCTAAGCACATGATCAGGTAAGATACAAAGCAGGTATTAGTGGTTTGTGTGCCTTTGTTTGGGAGGATGGCGTCCTCTGAGACGCCACGCCCATCCATCCGGCAGGAAGTCCCGGTAGTTCCACCGGATAGAGAAGGTGCTGCTGGTTGTCGGGGAGCAGGTAGGACATGACAACCTTTCCTTTGCCTCGAGGATAAATACATCTGTGGTTGTGGTTGTGTCCCGTGTTCCGGCGTTTATACTGCTGTTCATTCTGTACACATGACATCTATTGCTTCTGTCCATCCGGGGAGAGGGATCCTCCTCTGTTGCTCTCCTGAAGGTTTCTTCACTTTTTTCCCTGTGAAAGGTTATTTTTGGGGAGTTTTTCCTGATCCGATGTGAGGTCCTGGGACAGGGATGTCGTATGTGTACAGATTGTAAAGCCCTCTGAGGCAAATTTGTAATTTGTGATATTGGGCTATACAAAATAAACTGAATTGAATTGAATTGAATTGAATACCAAACGACCTGTAAGAACATGAGCACAAATTTGGAAAGTTTACTAGCGGATTTCCTTCCAGTTGGTGGGGCTGTGGGCGGTGCGGTGCGGTCGGCGGGGCATCTTCAGATGACAATAATGTTGACAAGGAGGATCAGGGCCAGTTTTACAACCAGCAGGCTTCTGTGGTTGAGAACGTCATTACATCTGGTACCAAAGCACCACCACGGTCAGTGTGTGAAGAGGAAGCTACAGGTGGAGATCACAGTATTGCCTTCGAGTAGTGGTCGCCAACCCGTTGATCGCGATCGACGGGTTGGCGATCTCGGAGACGTTCCCTGTCGCTCTCCAAAATAAAATGAAAATAACCCATTGTTCCTCATTCTCGAACATTTTCTGAAGTCTCTTCTGAAATGTTTTCTTACGGACTTCGGAAGATCAACGTCAGAAAAGATCTCTGATCACCTGATTCATAAACGCCTGAAAATGGTTTCTTACACAGCGGAAGTGTTCTCAGCTGCGCTCCCCGGAACGAGGGGAACGTATTCCACCGTGGTGCTACAGGTGGGGCGCAGGGGGAAATGCAGAAGGACCTTAATTGAGAACTTCACATATTACAAAATTACAGAGCACACGGACATAAAACTAAGTCATTAATGGCGAAATGCCTGTACCTTCGTATAAATGTTTACGTCACGCCGTTAACAGGTTACGCCTGCGAATGCGCGACGGCCAAGATTCTTGGCGACTTGCCAGGTCCTACCTCTGTGAGATTGGCTTTTCTGCTGTTGCCCTTCAAAACAAAAGCTCAACATTGAGCATGAATTGAGAGTGATATCAAGCCTCCAACCCTGTTTTAAAAAGATTTGTATTGGTTCATTGCCACTAATGCTGATAAAACATGATGGCTCACACATATCTGTACTAATTTTGTTTTGCACAGGTTGCACAATATTGTTGTTTTTATATTCAGTGTATAACTCAGTAAAACTCTTTATTTCCAAATATTTGAACTTGTTTTGTTTAGTTTTTCACAGGTTGCACTTATTGTCTTCTTTCATTAATGACAAATTTGTCCCAAAAACTGTGGAGTTCAGAAAATCACCAAATCAAAATCCAGGAGCCGGCTCACAGACTGCCTGTGCTTATGAGCCCGACTACAAGGCACTCACCGACAGTGTTCAGTCACAGACAGCTCACAGGGTACTGGAAGGGGGGGGGGGGGGGGGGGGGGGGGGTGTAGTGTAGGAAATATGCTGCTGACATTTACAACTCCTTGGGCAAGTTTCAGGCAGCAGGGAAAAAAGCAATCTCTGAAATCTGCGTAAAGATTGTGAACTTGCGCTCTCTGGCAGGGTTGAAGGAGTTGAGGTGGACCGGGTACTTTGGCCCAGGCTCTTCCCCAGAACGTAGCTGGAGGTGCTTGTACAAGCTGCCCATTGAGAAGCGGATAGCAGACCTCCAGTGGAGGTAGTGCACGGGGCTATAGCCACAAACAGATGCCGGGCACCCTTGGATCCAAACATTGGGGAGGAGTGGTATTTCTGCCGTCAGGTGGAGACCCTGGAACACCGTTTTGTTCAGTGTCCTCGGAACTTTTGAAGGGATGATTTCAGGGTCTTAGAGAGGACTTTTCTTTCATTTGATTTATTTTCAGTCCAAAATATAGCACAAAAAAGAAGGCTGTCCATACACTGGTGAACTTTTTGTCTGGTTCTATTAAGTTGGTTATCTGGCTGACACGGAAGAATCGGGCGAGGGGTGCCGGTAGTGAGGATCCGGTGAAAGTTCTGAAGCGACTGTTGAAAGCCCGACTCAGGGTGGAACACGCCTATTACCAGAGGGTGGACAATATACAGGATTTCAGGGACAGATGAGTACTGGGAGCATTTTATGCTGAGCGGATGCTTGAGGTGAACTTTTGAACATAGTGATCATTGTGATTGTTTGTTTACTTGTTCTTTGGCTATTAGTTTTTCAAATGATGGTTTAGAGTTTTTTCTGGTTTCATTGCAATAATGAAATAAAGGATTGTTTAAAACTAAACCTCTCCTCCTCTCAGGTTGCCCAGTATCTGAACTTGGAGCTTCCCATCCTGGAGCAGGTTCTCCTGAAACTGTGCGAGGAGGAGAACAGACTGATACAGAGAGTCATTAGCAAGTCAGTACATGACCCATATGCACTCAAATCCTGCCTAAATTGATGACACTTGCTTTCGTAAGAATGAATTGTCATAGAATTTACGTACACAGGTTCATAAGGAAATAAAGATAGTGAAGTCAAACTCGCAGCATAAAACGACAAC
This sequence comes from Cyclopterus lumpus, assembly GCF_009769545.1. Taxonomy (NCBI): domain Eukaryota; kingdom Metazoa; phylum Chordata; class Actinopteri; order Perciformes; family Cyclopteridae; genus Cyclopterus; species Cyclopterus lumpus. The sequence continues at coordinate 17,656,516 of NC_046977.1, forward strand.
GCCATTATACTTGAGCTACAACCAGTCACTCCCCCTTTTGCATGTCATAGATGTCCATAGACTACATATTCATTTGAAAGCGGTTGAAGACAAAATCTGTGTAGTAGCACTTCTACAGCAGGCGAGGGTGCCGTTATTTTACAGTAAATTACCTTTTAACAATTTGCAGCTCGCTCATGGTGTTTGTATACATGTATGTGTTGTGTGTGTGTGTGTGTGTCAGGTACCACCAGCAACATAGACTCCTATCGCACATGCTGACCTCTAAGATGTTCCCTCACATTGAGACCAGTGTCTGACGGCACCACTTTGGGGGCCAACGACTTGCTGTCCAACATCCAACGACATAATAACGACAACATACATGGCTCTGTTTCAAGTCTTACAAATGTAGTCACTGATGTTATTTTTATTCATTATGTGATACATTTTTTTCTCCCCTTCATTTATTTTTTTTAATCTGTAAAATAAGTACAAGATATTCATGTAAGATGCTGTTGTAAATAACTGTAAATCAGTATTGAGCGTTAATAAATAGAAGTTGTGGGACCAGTGTGACCTCTTCTGTGTTCTGTGTTAGGTGTATAGATATTTCAGAAGTTAGTTATAATCAGCAAAGTAATCCATACAGACACACACAAATATATGTATTGATTAGTTTTAAATAAAGACTGCCAACTTGTGTACTCATTCCTTTAAGGTTCTGTGGTGCCAAGACTTTTGCACCAACATAAATAGAAAGGTAATTAAATAAATAAATATATTTTTCAAATGTTTTACTTCAATTTTTAATATTATGTCTAAATACGGTCATCTGAGACCATACTTATGAGTCTTGATAACTTTTCTGTTATCCTTGGAGATACAACTTAGAACATTTGTTCTAAGTTGTAAGTTGGCCATAAGGCATGCAGAAGATGTTGACAGACGATAGTATGACTTTTGTCTTAAATTACTCAAAAAAAGGGTGATGTACTGTAATAGTACTATTTTTATTGACATACAGAGCGGAGTGATCAGGTGTACACAGTCTCTGTGTTATGCTAATGTTGAGTTAATAAAGTTAGCCAAAGATACAACAGTCTCCTAAACGTATTCTACACATAACACTACATGGTGTAAAGCTAATGCCGAAGGGCTTTTAACTTGCATTCTTTCTGATGTCCAACAGGGGTGACTCCTCTGGTTGCAAAAATAAATTTTAAAAGTAAATTATGGTCCATTTAGAGTCAAATAGTCCACAAAGCAGGGTACCTTTAGTCCGGGGATACCTTGTGATTGACATGTCGCTACCGGCTACACAGTGTTGCTTTCGTCTTAGAACTTTAAACCTTTCACAGTGAGTTTTCAGCCCATGAAAGTGCATTGTAACAGGTCACCTAAAAATGTCTTACTCAGCATTTGATTGTACTTAATTACACCCTCTTTTGGTTGCCTGAAACAAGATGGCGTCTGTAAAAAAACAAGATGGCGACGGCCGTAAACCAGGAGGACGAAGGCCGACACGCTGAGCTCATTTGACCCTATCTGGTTTGTCGCTGAGATAGCGATTGAGTCCAAACATCAACTACCCGAGCCTCACTGAGAGGCCAGAGATCCCCTCACTCACTGCAGCCAAACGTTGATACCAAATAAACACCAAATACATCAGGCTGAAACACTCTGTATGGTATGAACGAATCCTTCAAGACGAGGAAACTCTTGATTCTCAAGACATCAACACTATTTCCATTTGACCAAATGGAGCAGCCATACAAGCAAGAGAGAGTGTGTATGTGTGAAACAGGAAACTGCTTACAAGTGGAAAACACATGTCATTCTAACACTTAAATAATGGTTTGGTGTAGAGTGAGCAATGGTGCCTGGGCCTTTTAGTGGCGAGGACTTTCTAAATGCTTGCCAGCCCACCAGACATTACCCAGCACTGAGTTTAATTTTCCTCTGACATGATGAACGACCCAACGAGAATAAATGGTAACTGGTTCTTCCATTAAAAGAATAGAGTTTCCATGCGATGTTTGCCAAGGAGCCCCAACTATGGTTTGTTCTCTTCTGAGAAATGGAGAGCGTGTGGCAGGGCAGGGCTTTACCGTGTGGTTGCTGTGGAGGAGATCCACAGATGTTGGTTGGGTGAGCCCCGTCTCAAAAGACAGTTTGGTCTATGCTTGTCCATTCATTTTTACTTTTACTTAAATACCAGATTGTTAACAGCATTACAATTCTGACATCAAATTTACTTCGAAAATTCATCTTCTCTGGGTTGGTGGGACTGTTTAACTGGCTATGTTGCATTTGTGTGCAGTTAGATTTATCAAATGAATTACTACAGGTCATTTGGAGAGCATTTCCAACTCCTGCATATAGTGTTTAAATGTGGCTTTGTGAGTCCACAGTGGACAGATAAGGTCTTTTGTCACTGTGTCAACACGTCAGACAAATGACTTGAGATTCTTTAGCAGGGTCTTCCTTCAGCAAAGAAGAGTGGTTTGTTCCCGTAGATCTAATGCATTTGTCGTACTTATATGTATGAGTTCATACACGTACATACATTTCACATATGGATTTTTGTATCTTACGACTGCTAAGCCTCATCTGGCTGCCACCTGAAACAGTTCAGGGAGTTTCCCGTTGGAGCTCAACCTCTAATTAAAATGTATGTTAAGGAGTCAACATATGCACCTTTACAGAATGCCTGTTTGCTCTTCCTCCCCCTTTTCCCGGCGGTTTAAAAAGCAAGACCACAAGATCTTTGTGGTCAGGCTTCTCCATCTGATCAATGTCCGATGAGAGGAAGACAAGTCTTTTCTCTGCCGTCCTGGCCCCCCAAGCTGTTGGGTCTTTCAGCTCAAAACAATTCTGAACAAATGCGTCATCTCTCTGTACCTATTTTAAAAGTAAAATATTAAAAGTAAGTAGAAAATAAATTTGTTCTGAGCATCTTGACGAGTTGCAGATGGCTCCAAGCTTCCAGAGTCGTGAACTCAATAAAAGCAATGACCTCAACTCATTCTCACCCATTTTACGAGGAAACTAAATACTAAATGGCCATTTATGGCTTCATACGCTCACTGTAGGGATTTTAACAAATACAGGGATTTACAATGCAACATCTCTCAAAAATCTGCTTATTGCAAGGGTGTTTATTTATTTAACACATTATGTGTGCATTATCCAATAAAACTCTAAAACACTTACCAATAGGAAAAAGAGGTAAAACATTGGATGACAAACAAACCACACAAAGCACATTAAACCAGAGTTGGGATATTGAGCTTTACAAACCAAGTTGACAAAACACAGCAAATTACTGCGTGTATAGCTCAACAAAACACACACCCCAGGGCATTAAATAAATGTATGAAAGTCCAAACTTCGTATTTTTTACTGGTTTGTCTCTGCAGGTAAAACAAAGTGAAGATTTTTTCTTACCAAAGGTCTTTAATGCATCTTATTACACAACTGGTCCTCATGTCTGGAAACCGAATCTTCTGGTTTTACATGTGAAGACCAAGGAGCCTTACTGTTTAGACTTTTGGAATTTTTTTGGAATTTTCAGGGCAGATGTTCGTGCCAATCAGTATACGTGAATGTGGGCATCTGTTCACCGTGCTGCCCAACTGGCTGTATCACTCCAGGCATCAGCCATGATCTGGTAGAAGGGGATGGCACTCTTTCAAAGAAGAGGAATACCATGAAATGCTGGATCAGCATACTGCAAATGGCAAAAATCCTCCAATGGACTGGTTGAAGTCCCTCACAGCTTAAGCAATTACTTCTTTAAGGGGTTTAGGAAATCATTCATGACAATTACAATCAATGCAAATTCTATTTACGTTTCATGACCATTTTCCATTACACTTTACAATGTGAAATAATCTCAATTGAGAACGCTATGGACACTTTTCACAAGGAAACCTGCATTTGCTTCGTTCCTTATCATGATCAGTTCGACTACCTCAGCATTGAGAGTGAACTCGGGTGAGTTGCAGAGTGAGGTAGAGCTGACGGTCAGGATTCAAAACCAGCTGTCTTTTAACACTGCTGTAGGTGCTGGTTGACAATCGGCAGAGATGAAGGGCGGCAGGTGGTTCTTTGTCTGTGTATGGCTGCCTGGAATCATGGGATCATTCAGCACGACCTCCCCCATGCACGTGGCTTGCACCATGAGCACACTAGTAGCGACAGGGACTACCAGTGTATGTCAGGATCTACTGGGAAAATGTCCCAAGAGGTGCACGCCCCAAGACACATTACCCCTAATCAAATGCAGCTGAGGCTAATAAGCCTCTGCCCCCCCCCCCCCCCCCCCCCCCCCCCCCCCCCCCCGCCGCAGCTGAGCCTAACCACGCCCAACCACCACAGAATGATATAATGATACTGATTTACACATTCTGATAATGTTTGATAATGATTGTTGATGATGTGTACTATACAACTTCATTGTATTGTTTTGAAGTGTTCTCGATAGTGGTGTTGCTGGATTTCTTTTAACAATCAACAACAACTTGAACACGCCAGATGACGATACCTTCTGTTATGCATTACACATCTCTTTACGTCTATTGTTAAAGATATTTAGTTTAGTTTATTAATTCTTTACATGTCAGTGTCCTGGAAAAATATGTTTTAACCCATTAGATTTTATTTTTGTCCACTTCGGGGCAGTGCAACATCCTGTCAATACTAGATTGATATATTAACACCAAGGTGTGTTGCTAAATTACAACACATTTACTGTAAAATGTTAATTTGCATTGCATTGAAATAAGAAGCCATTTCTTTGAAAAAAATAACATATTTCTTTACGTTTTTGGCACGACAAATATTTCCGGTTTTTAAATAAATAAATACAACAAGGACAGTTTTTTATTATTTATTTATTTTCCCCAAAGACTGCCTTCACGTCATCATTTGGAGACACCGTTACTCCCAGCCCTGATTCCTCTGTGCCAATCTGCAGATGGAGGACGTGTTTGATATTGATACCCTCAGTGAGGATTAATAGGAAGACTTTACAGATACAGTCTAATCCCGTATAACAGCTTTCTTAAAATGTGTTACAATGCTTTTTTTGAGCTTGTTTTGGATATCATTTACCCCATGTAATTTAAGCAAATGTGTATTTTTTTATTGTGACTTTGGAGTGACTATGGAAACATTAAAGGTTTAGATTATGGGAACTATATTATATTCTTTGATGTAGCCTGTTTTCTTTGTTTATGATTGATCTCTTATTCTGTTCAGATATTTGAAAGAAAATTAATACAACTCTGCGCTTCCACAAGCAAGCGATAATATGTATCATTACTAATTCATGTATGTAAAAATCAAAGATCAATCAATAAATAAAATGCAAATTTAGAAATTCCCATGTTCTTTACCTCTTGCCTACAACACCGCCAATCCTGATTGATTATTTTAATCCCCCATGCAAGCAATCATTTTATATCATATCAAGGGTTTTCTTTAGTATATAAAAACAAAAAGTATATATCAAGCCGCAATCCACAAAGAATCCCACATCATGGTGAAAAAGTCAGTTACTTATTTTATTAAGATCGTGTTGTGACATGGTTACAAGTTGTTGATGTACAAAGCACACATACAGCACTGAAAACCAGTCGCAAAAGATATTTTAAACCCATCAACATTATATCCAAATGCTATAAGGTAGTCAAAAGTTATGGTGCCAAACTACAAAAAGTGAAGCCGATTCAAAAGTTAAACCTCATCCACAATTTTTCGGCACTTGGATGACTGGAGCTCGTGTTTGTTGTTGCGGGGATTGAACGTCACCATGAATTGGCACTTCAGATGCTGCGGAGAGGGAAACAACAATAACCATCAGAGGAATTTCTCCAAAACTTGACTGTAAAGACAATATGTAATAATCTGTCTTCGTATTTTGAAAAATTACAAGAACAGAACAGCATGATTGTATGTTGAGTGCAACAAGTACGGTTACACGTCAGAATCATTGCTGAGTTGCAACGTAACTTTGTGAACACATGCAATCGCACACATGAAACAAAATGTACCTTTTTGTCAAGACTGCAGCTGTTCAGGTCATGGTTTTCACGCTTCAGACACTTGGTTTTTCCCAGGACCGCATCAATTTAAAGTTGATCATGTTGGTGACCTAACAAGATGAGTGGACAAAGGAGCACAACCATTAGATGGCAGTGACATGGTGTGTTTGCCTGCAACTTCCTTTGTGTCTGAAAAAAGAATCAAACCTGTGCCTGAACGGAGGTGATGGAGACCAGCTTGAAAACCTTCTTACTCTTGGAGTGAGTGTTGTGCATCTTCACAGCATATTCAGTCGCCTCCTGAACCTCAGCTGACTCTACACCCTTTTTCAAACCAGCCCGCCCAGGAGAGGCACTTTTCTATGAGGAAGTTCAACACAGACTCACAAGGTAAATTTCACAGAATATTGATGGGACAATTAATCAAGTGACCTCTATGTTCTTGGTAATATAAACAGACTACTAGAGTGGCATAGCACAATGCACTGAAATGCACACTTTCTCACTTCCAACACGTCAAACACCGGCACTGGGTAAGTGCCCCTTTGAGTCTGATACAAACGCACGGAGGACCCTTTCGCGTCTGTACGCACAAGGCTTTTCAATGTAAATGTAAATGTGCATTATTATTAGACGATCAGGGCAACTGAGATAATGTAAAGCGTGAGAAAGTCCAATTGCCGGGCAAGTAACCGATCTACGCCGGTCTGCCCCGGGGCGCGCACTGGATCTCTGTCCTATGGGACATTTTTATTTTGACTGGAACCATCGATTCGGCTGAATCTTTTGACGGACCTCATGGCAGAAGGCCGAATACGACTGTTCACGTGAGTCGGTAGTCACTGGGTCACTAGTCACTCGGTAGTCCACGTGAAGTCGTTAATCACTTGGTACTATTATAAGTCGCTAATGACTTAGTAGTCATTTGAGTTGTTAGTCACTCGTAAGTAACATGAGTCGTTAGTCAAGTTAACATCTAGCATGATCTTTTTCTAAACCGTGTTGCCAAAACCTAACTTTCTGTGAAGACGGGTGTTTGAAGAGACGTATGTAACAGGGTGAAACTGACAAGCTGTCAGTGACACGTCTTTGAGCTCAGTGCCACTGACCAAACGCCAGTATTTGACAAGTTGGGAATTAACATATTTATAAACATAAAAATGCCCACCCATACAAATGAACTCATACTGGCACAATCAGTCAGTGTTATGTTTCTGTGTGGTCCGTTTTTTTTGCTCCTTCATCCTGATAATTTTGCTGTTTCAGTCCAGAACATCAGTCAAGGGCTTGAAACGGTTAAGACAACTAAACGCTGGATTCAGCCAGTTTTACTGGAACACTGCCAAACCAAACCGTTAATTATCAGGCCAAGAATATAAAGCAGGTTTTCTCAAGGAAAGAGAAGGGGAACTTAGATTTAGTAGTTGCAGCTTCTGTACCTTGGGAGACCCACTCAATCGAAATGATGATGGTTTGGTGTTTGTTTTACACATTGGTGAGCTGCACCAATAGCATTGTAGTTCTATAGGGCTGACAATTCCGGTGGGTCGACCCACCATTTTGATTCAGGCTGAAATATCTCAATAGCTGTTGGATGTATCGACATGAAATTTGGCACACCCATTGATGTTCCGCTGAGGATGAATCCACTGATTTTCCAAAATTTGGACGAAATCCCAAAGAATTTGGGAACCAAAGGCAGGTTAAAATTTTTCCCTGACAAAGTGAAATGCCTCAATCTACAGTAGATGGGTTGGCCAAAATGTTTTACAGACATTAATGTTTCACAGACAGTGTAATCCAACCAACTTGGTGGTCCCCTGACATTTATCTGACCCAACCAGAAGCTGATTTTTGTGGTTTGGAGTTAGATTTCTCAACAACTATTGTATAAATAGCCATTCAATTTGGTACATATATTCATGTCATCCTCAGGTTGAATTATTCCAATTTTAGTGATTCTGCCTTTTTTTAAATCCTACATTTTAATGTCATTTAGTGCTGATTAGCAAAGGTTTAAATGCTAACATGCTGAACTAAGATGATGTACGTGATGAATATTATACCTGAATGTAAATATTTTAGCATCTCCACTGTGAGCATGCCGACGTGTGCCATCATGTTTTGTCATTATGGCATTCCTGTTCCTGCTGATATTTAACTTGCTGCAAGTTCCAGCCCCACCCTTTTGAGCACACTAGTTCATTATGCATTACAGTCTATTTTGTTGTCAACATTTGTGGCGTCTGCTGTACATAATAATAATATATATAGATGTGTAAATAACACAGAGTATTCATGTTTATCCTGATGAGTTTTACAATATACGCTAAGCACAAATCTGAGCCAACCAGAAAGTTTTTCTCGACTCAGTAAAAAAGCATTTCACGAACAGAAGCCATGGTGAAGTGGCCCCGATGGATTATTTTTCATTACACTCCCAAACCAAACTCCATTCTGCCAAGTTAAATAGCATCAGACCAATGACAACTTTCTCTGGCTGCTGTCTAAGCCAGGCCTCTCTGACTCACTATACCCAACCACACAGCGGTGGAGTCACTGTTTACAGGTCGAGTACATGAGCGCACAGTTACTGTGTTTTGTGTCGCACAGGTACATACTGTGCAATTTTCTTTTATTTTATTGTTTGAAATCATTATGGTTGAATTGTTTAATTGCTGTTCTTGACACCTTTAATAGCTTGACACCTTTAATAGCCGAGGCAATCTGCCCGTACAGCTATTCAACGATGTTGCATAGTACAAAGGTTTTGTTGTTCGTTGTGTTATTATTCACTCTTCTCGAACTGTAAAGCACCTCAATGACTCTTGGTTATAGTCCCTTTTTACAGAATTCGGGTGACAAGATTCTTTTAGTTTATTATTAGAACTATCCCGACAACATTTCCTTTTACCAAGTATTTTTATCTCTGTGGGTGATTGACATCTTAATATGAATTAATGTAATCAATGTATGTCTGTATCACAAGAAACGAGGTATAAATATGAAGTGTGCCAGGGAACGCCGTCAAGAAATGTATAAGTAGTTACAATTGGAGCCTTAAATATACCTATCCTCTTAATAATCTAAATTGTTTTGAGAAAAGAAAGTTATTGCCATGAGTCTATTTATTGTTCTTTGATGCAAAGAGTTGTGTATACATTATTTTTGTACCACTTTCTGAAAGTGAGATCAAGCTGTAGAAATACACGAGCACCAAGGAGGTCAATTTATTCTCTATCTCATAATGTTCTTTTCTCTGGCTCGACTCTCAGTAATTCCTCTTACTTCCCCCTCCTTATCCATATCAACACGTACTTGTTGGGATGACTTCCTCCACGGGCTGATCTCCTAAACACAGCTGGATGGCTGACAGACATATCACCACTGCCAACGGGAGGGCCATCTTTACGTATCGACCACCACCAAACTGGAATCTTCACAGGGGGAGGACTGAAAAATGGATCCCCACAAAAAAAACAAGAGTCAGGTGAGCAGAACCAGTCAACTTGCATACATCCTGCAGCGCGATCCTCAGAGAAAGCAGTGCAACGACAAAACAAAGAGGCTGACGATGGTTATTTATACAAATTAAAATAAACTTTAAAATGACATCAATGGCGCAAGAAAGTGCAAAAAAACAACATATATATAAAAGGCTACAACTCTTTACCTTTCTGATATAATTACTGTAATGTAATGTAATGTAATGATATAAAAAAAGAAAACAGGACTTCACCCAGTGAAAGCTGGAGCGACGGTGAGCCAGACGGAGACAAAATAATGCCAGTGAAGGGAGAGAGAAAGGGGCGGGTGTCGTCAGGGAATGGAAGAGGCTGTTCAGCATTTAAGCTCTGGCATGTTACAAACCAATGTAGACCACACCCCCCCCTGCTGCCTGGCAATGACGTCATGCAGGGATTTAACAATCATCAGCGGCTTTGGTGTGTGTGCGTGTGTGAGTTAGGTGGGTTTCAGCAGGTGTCCCATTGTGTGTGTATGTGTGTGTCTCTGTGCTCTTTGTGTATTTGCATTCACGTGTGTGTGTGTGTTATGTGGGTTGTGGCCTGCCAGCCCAGTGTGTCTATGTGTGAATGTGAGCCTGCCCTGTATACACGAACGAGGCACTTCTGTGAGCAATCTGACAGTGAGTCACTGGGCAAACTGTCGCGCGCAGCACAGCAGAGACGCATTATTTCCAAAGTGCACCAACACCGGGGTCCAGTACATGTTTTATCATGTGATAAAGGGTTTAAGCTATTCTGACGGCGGTGAAAAAATGCACGAGCGTCAGCGAGAGTGGAATAATGAGCTCCAGTTTCCTTAGATGTGGCTGACTCATGGAAGGATAGGTGATTTAATCTTTTTAATTTAAACCTGCATTCTTCCTATTGGCCATTAGGTGGCGACTCCACTGGCTTGCAAAATAAGTCTGTTTGTATAGAAGTATATAAGAAAATGATAGGGGTAGGGGAGTTGTCTGAGTTTTCGTATTAGAGCGTTCACCCCTTTTGTAGTGTGTTTCAGTTCATGAAAGTTGTAACCATTTTTGATTGCCTACAAAGGTCTTGTTTAGCATTTGGTGTACCCTCTCAAGTCACTTGTAGTTTTTTAAAAGATGGCGACGGCTGCAAAACCAAGATGGCAATGGCCAAAACACGTAACTGGCAGACGGCGAACAGCAATGGAAAGCAATGAAATAAAAAAATTAATTATGATTGTATGCTAGCTTTTGAGAAAGGGACACTCCATATTATTAACCCTAAAACACTGGTCAAAATAATGGTATGATATAATCAGTATAGTTTGGGCCACCCGAGGGCAGAAGACCTCCACAGTAAACTTGAGAAAAAACGAATGATATATTATATTATATAATGTTTTTAAGCTGCCTATATATTTCCACATCCAGCAGACACAGAGGAACACACGGGTTCATTTAGAGATTCGTTTCAGCTCTGTTTTGGTCTCCAACAACCATTGAGAAAAATGTATACCGGGGTTCCCCCTCCCTCCTACTTGTTTACCGTCAACTCTCTTCTGTCATATTGATTAAAAAAGACATAACATGGCCAAAGATATGTAATAAATAGGCAGCAATGTATAAGGTCTTTGCTTTGATGATCCACTTCTTTCACCAGCTTTGTCTGTCACTAGTTTTGTGCGGGTGAGTCAGTGCACATTTGGTCCATTTGAGCCTTGGTGAGAGCGGAAAGACTGAACCAAACCAAGAAAATGAGATAGAAGAGGCTAAAATACTGCAGAGATGAGTAAAGAAACAAAAATGTGTTGACCGTTTTACAGTCATCTGACAAATAATAAATAAGCATCACAATAATACATTCATACCAACAACCTTATGCATCAATATACACACTGTGATGTTATATGGCTAAATGAGGTGCAAGCACTCATTACCCACTTTTATTTATAAAAGCCACAGTAGTATTTTTATTAATTTTTTTATTTCATGAAACTTTCCACTCTCTCAGCTCTCAGTTTTCAAGTCTTGAATGTGGGCATTGTTAGCAGTATGGAATAATTCTGTGTTTGTCTGCTGGTTGCACGATCCAGACCTATCAACAGATTTTTATGAAACACGGAGACTGGGTAATAAAAGAGATTCCAGGTCCGGCTTGTTAACGCCGCAAAACTCTAACACTACTTTTTGTTCCGCTGACGTTCAAATCCAACATCACTCCAATCAGTACCAACGCGGTGTGTTTGGGCACGATTTGGCCACTTGCGTGTGATGCGTCAGACCGCCCAGCAGTGGGGAGCAGAGGCGTGTCACACAACGCAACAGGTGGTGTCTTCTCATGCTCCGAGAGACAGTTGTGTTTGATCACAGGAGGAGCTTGAATACTATGAGCAAACATTATGAACAATCGTCGTCGTCGTCGTCATCGTCGTCGTCATCGTCGTCGTCATCGTCCCCCCTAAACACACACACACACAAATAATGTCCTGTACAAGTGGTCACACGGAGAAGTTCATTCTCCTCAATGGTCACTGTGTCTACGATTGGCGCAATGCAAAGTCAGTTCAGGATTTGGTGGCAGATAAGTGACAGAAGGTGGAAGTAAAAGCTGCATAAACAGAGATAGCTAAGTGATATAGAAAAAAAACGGACAGCTCTCACAGAGGAAGCGCAGACTGACATATTGGTTCATACAGTGAGGCAGGTGGACAGAGAGATAGGCAGACAAAAAGAAAAAGAACCACGCAGACAGATAACAATTTCAATTCAAATTTTTTTTTACATAGCTCAAAATCACAAATTACTCATTTGCCTAGAGGGCTTTACAATCTGTGCACGACATCCTCTGACCTGGGACCTCACATCGGTTCAGGAAAAACTACAAGCAGCCGTCCAGTCCAACAACGGCACTTGTTAAAAAATGTAATTACCGTCCCACTGACCCAAACTACGGACTATTATACAACAATAGTTGCAGAAAACTTGGATTGGAAATCAGCGTGAAATGTGCCATATTCATCTCAGACTGAAGACTTTGCTTTGCAAACTGAGTCACTAGTTGTTTCAACTCAGTGTCGATTGTGTGCGAGGTTGTGAGACTGTGGTGTGCGTCTGCCTGGGTTGGACTGACAGATGTGGGTTTATTTTTTCCAGACCACCATTTGCATTCACGAGGGGGGGGGGGGGGGTCGGGACAAAAGGTCACCGCTTTGGATAATGAGAAGTCACTGTCATTCAATTTACGTCCCGCTAACGCAAAGAACACTGGAACCATTAATGGATTTAATGTGTGCCCGCCACATAACAGGTGGATTACATAATAAGTAAAATAATTAAATAAATGAACGAATAAATAAATCTGTGTCCTCATGACAGCCTGATAACTGAGTAAAACCTGGAAAGCATGCTTGTTTTTTGTGAGTGGGAGACAACGTGTTTTATACAAAATGTCCCTGATGTACTTGTCCTCACCAGTAGAGGATGGACATTTGTTTTTGAGAATATATATGAACAATATTAGGATTTGATTTATTTTGACACTCCCTCATCTCCTTAAACAAAAACTAAAAAAAACTCACCATGAAAACAAAAAAGTTGCATACAGTTGGATTACTTGATCCAAATTAAAAACAACTTTACATTCATGAATACAAATTCTTAATATGTATCTATAAATATTTATCAAGGAGGCTATTAGTTAAATCGCTGGCAGCTTCTAGGTAAACTACTGCATACATAGTTTTCTGGTTTCGTACTAAAAACGACATTCAATAACGTTATCTTTTGTTTAAAATATTACATTTTTGCTTTTGAAAAAAACATTCCAATGAAAAGTGATGCAAATATAAACCACCACAATCCTGCAGGAGACCCATATCTTGTTCTTTCCATGCGACATTCCTTCGACCTCAGACCTGGGATCAGTGCTGATAACTCCCATAATACCCAAACAGTTCAGGACGCGCCCACTAAACCAGGTGATTGACAGCCGGTTCCTCCAACCAGGTGGCGGCGGACTGCCTGGCCTCCTCCCCTCCCCTCCTTGTCGACTTGGTTGCTCTCGTGCCCCGCTAGTCCGTCCGGGGGAGCAGAAGAACAACTCGACGGAAAGTCCCAACTATGGAAGGCGACAACATAATAATAATGCCTGTTTGACTCGGGGACATTTTCCAAGGTAGGTTTGGTTGTTTCTAACTGTGGAGGAAGGAATTATCGGCTCGTAGGTTGCGCGTGTCGTGGGGGGGGGGGGCGAAAAGTTTATCCGCCTCGCTCCCGGGACAAGTCTACTCCAATGTTATTCACAGTGGGGATGTGTCATGCTGCTAGCTTGCATGTTGGTCCCCTTTTAGCTTGTGGGGAACCCTGAGCACTTGTTTTGTTAAATGTTTTTTTATTATTATATAATTATGCATACCACAATGTCACAAAAAAAAATAATATTATATATTATTATTATTATTATTATTATTTATACATGTCTATTATTCTGTATTGAAAATTCAACAGAGATAAACTGGCCTGTGGCCTAACACACACAAACACATATATATATATATATTTTGGGGTTTAAAATGAATAAAGTTTCTTTAGTGTGAAAGTTGTAGGAAGACAGTAGCGCAGCAAACAAGCCGAGAGTTTTGTTGTCACTATCCTTAAAACATTATAGTGTTAGAATTTGAATGAAAAAAAAAAAAAAACTTAGGACTTGTGGTTTTGTGAGCTGTATATTCACGTCCACGCACACTACTCTGTAGGGAAAGTAAGACCAGCACATTGAAAGCACTGCTGATGATGCATTGCCTTGTTTGCTTTTGGCGCTCACACTCCAAGCACACAGTCCCGCCTTGGCAGTGTGCAGATGAAAAGCGTTGACATCGTGAGTCATCCAAAGGCACTGGTTGATGTGATAAACAACATTCTGCATCATCCGGCTCTTTCCTTTTTGTATATTCATTAACACAAAATAGTTCCGGAGGGGGGCAAAGGTTAATGCTCCGAGTCCACGATCTGAAACAAATACTGTACATAAACATAGACAGACAGTTAGAGAGAGACAGAGACAGCGGGACGGGGGACTCGCTGCAGATGTGCATTCCTGCAGCGAGTAGAGTGATCAAGCCTTTAAATAGAGCTCAACAGGAATGCAAACAGACCAAGTAGAAAGACAAAGCCTTGAGGGAAGAGGGGGGGGGGGGTTGTCTCGGGAGTAGGAGAGGGAAGGTAGGTGGCAGTGGAGGAGACAAGGCTGCGAGCTCTGTTCCCTCCGAAATAACCTAGCGCGTTGCTCCCGCCAATGTGAAGCCGAATGCGTGTCACAGTTCACGTGACGAAGGGAGGACGCCGCCCTCGAAGCCACCGGAAAACATTGAGGTCGAGTGCCGATTTTAAACGTGGGATGTGTGCCCACGTTACAGTGCATCGCTCGCATGCACACTGTGTGCATGGAAGCTGACAAATTTGAGCCTTGTCCATGAAAGTCCCAGCGGCTTGTGCTCGTGTTTGTCACGACCGGGCCGGTCTGTGACGCTACGGACATAGAAAGGAGATTCTAATGCGTTGAAACTTTTTTTTTTCATTTGGTTGGTGGTTGATATGTTTTTTTAGTTTTCTTTTCTTTTGACTTGATAGAAAATGACACATTAAATATGTGCAGCGGATTTGATTGAAAGCCAAGCTACGATTGTTTGTCCTGTAGCGTCTTGTGTGGCTGTTGTAAGTATCACAAATAAGATGTAAAAGTAATACAAGTATTTTTTTCTTTTCTTATCTATACTTTCACAAAATACTTAAAAATATTTTTCTCAGGGAATTGACCCGTCCCTGGAACGCTGCCTAGCCAATCACAGCGGAGCATTGGCCAGTTCTGACCAGGGTCCAACAACTATCCGGCTCTCCTACGTTGACTCTTAGATTTTCTTCATTGTCAGGCTGTTTTTATGCATTTCTAGAGAGTCAAATATTCCTTCAAACATTGTAGATCCTTCTGTTCTGACTATTTTAGGAAATCACTTTTTTCAAAACATGATCTAATATTAATTCAGGGAGGGCTTGCTGCTTTAAATGGGGTTTCTGGATTCATGAAGGGTTCGTAGTCCGTTGTGTTGAGCTCAGGGTGTTGTTGGTTCGATCAGTACAGATGAGTCACGATCAGTGGTTGGATGGTCACAGTTTTGTTGCGTTCTTTTAGTTGTCTTTTGTAGAGTTGTCCATGTCACATTTGCTGGTTTGACTGGGATCGGCCCGATCACAAGCGACTAGATTGACCCATTTGGACTTTACCTCGCCGGCTGTCTGGTCTGCTCACCAATTGAAACCAATGTTCCTCCTGCACTCCCATGTGGCAGTAAAACAAACACAGAGTTGCTTCATGCCATGGTGTCCCAGGGTTTTCTCCATCACTGTTCATTTCTTTGTTTTTAAAATACAATTCCGCTAATTGGACTCGGCGAAGAGTCCAAGCAGAGGAAAGGGCTGACTGTGGTTTCGTCACTGTGTGCTCTGTGGCGCCGGACGCCTGGCCCCTCCCATGCAGTATCTCTTGTCAATTGCAACAGTGTTTGCCGTTTTCATGAATTTCCCGTCGCAGACCGGGTGTCCCGGATCCTGGATGACACTTCCTGGTTTCAACCTCTACGGCTCGCTTTAAAAACCTGCGCAGCAGAAGATCATCTCTTCCGCTCTGAAAGTAAATGTACAAAGAGTAAGAAAAAGAAAACGCCTCGCTGCCTCTGGAAAGGGAAATCCAAGGTGCTCAGATCTTAACCTTATTTAAATCAATTCAGTACATTACAATTAGTTAGCTAGCAGGAATATTGATTTTGCATTCCTTAACACAGGTAGGCCTATTAATAAATACAAGAACAATGAAACGGCAACAATTCAATTTTACAATTTATTATAATTTAACGTACAACATACAGTTAATATGATCTCAAAGCCACCAGACTCCATTGGAAAAACACAGCAATTTTATCACAGTGATTTATAAAACACAAACTCTTTCAACAAAATAAAACAAATCGAAACTCCTGGCTATTTCCACTGTTCCAACAATTACCAAATTTGGTCAAATAAACCCTGATTTCACCAAGTTAGATGTGAAAGAACAGCTGTCATGCTCTCCCCACAAACCTCCATCAGACAAAAGTTTCATTCTGCCTCGCCAATTTAGATGATGGCGGGCTGCTGAGGAAAACAAACACATTTTTTCCCTGATTCCAAATCAAGGGACAGGAAAACGCAGTATGCCTTGTGGGTGTGCAGAGGATACACACATGCATCCTTGGAAGTCTTAGAACAGAGAACTCAGAGAATAACACTTACAGTAAGATGACGGCAGCGAGCCAGCCAAACAGAAGACACACAGTGCACCTATCAAGAGTTTACCAGTTGTTTAAGGGAAGTGGGAATAATCTATGAATGTGCATGATCAATCAGATGAAGGCTGCGCTACAGACAGGGATTTGACATACACCTGCCCCCCATTGTTCCATCACACTCCGGTCCAAAGTCCAACATTATTCTGTGGTTTGATATAATACAGACCTACAACAATTTACTCAACGACGGGCTCAGTTCAGTTAAATCCACCTCTAAACACCTCGTTCTAGTAAGAGAAAGGTGCAGTTATTCAGCTCGGCTCTTGCTTCGCCCGATTCCCTGCAGACGTCTCTCACTGGCAGTTCAGTCTCTAGCTCTAGCTCGTGGCCAAAAACCACATACACGCACACACACGTGCATACCGTGCACACAAGTATGCAAAGGACTCCCAACTCAGACCTTCACACAGACTAAATGCGTGCACATACACGTGCATAGGCAAACTCAAGACGATCTATCACTTTGTATGCGTGTGCGCGCCTCCCATAATCACGTGCGTGCACATGGAGCTAAACTCAGTCCAAGCCGCCGTAATGCGCTCTCTACGCTCATATTTCACCAGTCACACACAGAGGGCCCACGGCAATCAACTTTTAAATTAGAGAGAAAGCTGCTCCAAGAACTCTAACGCTGCTTGCCAGTTCTGAGGCCGCGCTGTTTCTCTGTGAGAGACGGGGAGAGCCAGCTCTTGATATTAAACCAACTCTGAGGGGCCCGGATCGGGGGTATTCTCTTCTCCTCTTGTGCTGCCATTCGCTCACTTTATCCCCACTCATACTTACCAGGCACAATGGTTGGGCCTGGGAGTTCTGGCTGGTTTGCCTCTTGTGCTACTACGATCCTCTGCATTTATTGCTACAGTTCAAAACAGAGCCAAGCCACAAGGCCGAGCCACTTATGTAGGGCCTTGGCGTCGTGGGTCCTAGCTGTGGCTCCTGTTCGAAATCAACCAACCAGTAAGTTCAGCGTTAGTGTGCTGATAGTGAAATTGTATTATTTGAAAATGTTTTTTTTCCATCTTTTTTTTCATCCAAGGGGAAAAAACTATAACGCCTTTGTCAGTGCCGGCGCTGCCAGCTCCACAAGACAACTCCCTGTGTGATGGTTGAATATAATGGCAGCTCTGCACAGAAACCCTATCCTCGCTCCTTGATGTATGGGAACTGATGCCAAACATCTGAAGTTTGCTGCATCTGTTTTAAATAGAAGAACTATTTTTGCCAGCAGACTTAATTCTGGAAACATGTGAGATTATAATGGGTAACCACTGAAGCCATTAAGGGAACTATTGGATACTGTAGAAATTCCAGATGAATTCAACAAACAGTTGCAGATCGCAACCGACTGAAGACTTCTTCTGCTCGCACATCCCTTTCGGAAAAAAGCGAGCCTTCTGTGTGGTGTTGGTGCACGTTCTCCGGCTCTCCGGCTTCCTCCCACACTCCAAAGACATGTAGCTTAGGTTAATTAGAGGCTCTAAAATTGTCTGTAGGTGTGAATGTGAGCGTGAATAGTTGTCTGTCTTTATATGTGCCCCACGATAAACTGTCCAGGTGAACTCTGCCTTCGCCCAATGCAAGCCCTAATTAGGATAAGCGGTTTGGATAATGGAATGGAAAGCATTATATTTGTTACTGCTTAGCCAAGGTGGAGACAGTGCCATTGAGGGGGATGGCGTATTTCTTGATACATTGTTTTACATCCGTGTCTCTCACCTAAGGTGCTGTCACAGGGCCGTCCTGTGAAAATACAGCTAACTGCAGAGATTATCAGAGCTCGGAAGAATATTAAATCTGCGCTGGAACAACTCTCTCTGTGGATTTACTCCTAACCAGCATGAAGAATACTGCGGGTTGATTTTACGAGCTGCCGTGGCAAAATGAAATGTGCCGACATCTTTGGCCGCTCGGTGTTGACTCTCCCCGCAGGTGTTCGCATTTAACGAAAAATGTTCAGTTTGTGACCCAGACGTGAAATTAAAGCAGATCTTCAGCTGAGCACTCAGATCCACCATCTTGTTATTTGGAAAAGGCTTATCAAATGCGTTAACGTTAACGCAGCCTCGGTGGGGTTCAATTCCCGAAGCAGTGAAGAAATCTCTCTGTCTGCTTGAAAACAAGTTTGGGGGGCAGCAGGGAACTTAAAGAAAAAACTATGCTAAGTGCCCCAAAATAAAAATACAAAACGGTAGAGAATAGATAAATATCTATGAACTGGAGAAGCATATGTGGCAATATTCATAAGCGGCCACAGTGTACAAGGGCTATTTTACAGAAGGGCCTGCTGTGATCAATAAATCGGAGGGTTGATTGCTCGCCGTGGGAGGAGTTTTGGTCCGATGGCTCCTTGTGGATGGATTCGGGAGCAGACCTGCATATCACGTTGGACGGTGGGAGTCGGGATGGGTGCTTGTTTACCACACAGCTCACGAATCACTTCAGTCATCTTTCCATGGTTCTTCTTTCTTCCCTCCGTTTTTTTTTTGTAGGAAGAAGCAAAGAATCTCCGAGAGTGTACGTTCTTCCCCGCACAATGTTTTTATCTTACAAAATATTCTGTTTCAATCGATACCTTTTGGCAAGGACTTCAAAAAAATAAACAACATTTTTGCTCTGGTCAAAACCTGATGACTCTTTTGCTCGCACCTTTATTAATGAGGCGGTCTAGCAGCACTCTAAGAGCACCATACATCCCATTTATATAACTACAATAACCCAAAATAGAGGTGTGTTGTTGTTTTTTTGATACGCTACATGAACCAAAGAGAAAGCCAGAGAAAAAGATACTGAATAGAGCACAAAATACATAACGGGACCATTATTGCTGCCGTGATATCTCTCGGCCCTATTTTTTTTTCTTAGATGTGTGGATTTTGTGAAGTGCATATCAGTGCTAACTCGTGCCAAAACAAGTACTTCCACAATACCAAAAGCAAACTACTGGAAACAGCACGCAGTAATCCCCAAAGTGTAGCTCGTAAGCTGCTGCCTGGTTTGGAAACACTGAATCACGTGTGTTCAGGCTCTGGAGACATCAGCGGCGCTGGCTTTGAGACAGAAAGGCAACAGCACGATTAAATCCGAGACAGCGTGGAGGACTGAAGAAATACTCTATTGTTGACAGACGGATGAGCCATTGGCTTTAAGCTTACAGGTTTTGACTCTCCCAAAAACTAGTGGGGGGTACAAGTAGTTGAGGGAGACATTTCCTAGTGTGAATAATGTATGTGTGCCTTTTGTTTATGGTCATCTAAAATTACACACCTTTCTGTGTGTGTGTGTGTGTGTGTGTGTGTGTGTGTGTGTGGGTAAACAAATCCACCACTGCAGAAGGTGAATATGAAGGCGACCATGTTATTTATTTGAATGCGGTAGCAATTGCATTGGTGTGTGTGTTTTTTTTGGAGATAAAAGGGTGTCCTTACATTTGAGCTAAAGCAAGTAATTGGTAATATGATATGATATACAGCAACTGTTTGGATTGTAGATTAATTATTTTTCTCCCTTTTCTGGCAAAACTGTTGCTGGCTCCAGTTTCTTCAGTGTGACAGCCTGATGCTGTTGTTCGTCACGTGTGAGCATACACTTTGGGGATTCTGACACGTCAGTCGGATCAAATGTCACATTTGAATGTGTGAACTTACCATTTTGGAAAAAGTATCAGTCCTCTTTTTCGCGCACATAGTACGGACAAGATGAAGTTGCAGCCCTTCTCTTTTAGAATATGACATTTAGATAATTATTTGTTTGTTTTAAATACATTGTCAGTGTTTATTTTTTTATTTTTAGAGTTGTCCCTGGGGGAAGGAGGGGGGTCATTGTTTGAAATTGTTTGATATGGATAACACTAAGACTTTTCTTTTTCTTTCTTTTTGATAAATGAAAACCTCATGGCCTAATTAGTAGACCAACTATGTTTCTATAAATGACCACAGCTCGCGTTATAAACACATTTCATGTAAACATTCAGTTTTCTTGAAAGGACGGTACATTATGTCTGCCGCTGAGACAGTATTCATTTATTGCAAAACCAACCTAACGAGTAAAATGACCCACCTCATTCTACTGCCCCACCAAATTCTGTTCTCACCCAAGTTTCTTCAAACAAGTATCAGACACTTTTCAAAATATGTATCGGACACTTTTCAAAACATGTATCAGACACTTTTTTTCTTGCGGAGGAAAAGCACATCAGACACAAATTATAGCTCAGAGCCGAGACTTTTTTCACACGTCTTCAAACATGTCATTTCTTAGGAAGGATTTAGAGGAGAGGAGTTTAGATGGTTACGACAGACTTTGAAAATGCTCTTGACAAAAGTGTTCCAGCTAAATAGACGGAGGTAACGGTGGGTGGGCTAAGGTTTATGAAGTCCACCCGTTGTGGAAGATGTCGCCACTCGTCACTTTGGGTAAAAGCCCCTCAAAGCGCACTGGTCGTGCATTATTGATCGACTTATCCTTTTAAATGATGTGACAGTCGGTTATGATGTAGCACAATGTCTCTGGAGTACTACAAGTGTGTGTGTGTGTGTGTGTGTGTGTGTGTGTGTGTGTGTACGTGTGTACCTTTTTTGATGACATCATTCTGTTGGAACGTCTATGAAAGATTCGTATGAACCTGCTTCTACAGCGCTCTTCTTTCAGTTTTGTTTCCCCCTTGTTCACTCTCAACCTCTCGCTCCGTGTTTCCACCTCGTCATTATTTAATCCGCTATCTGTCTCACTCGATCCACCCTTTGCCCTGCTGTGTTTGTTGTCTTTATGGTGCGTTGGCAGTCTTAGGGGAGGATAGATAGGTTGTTATCGAGCATGGTAATCATATCTGATCTGGCAGGCGGCTGACAGAGAGCTATGTTTTTCTCCTGCAAGTTTACACTGCAGTTTACATGTCTCTATATTTTTTTACTATCTGCGAGGAGCTGGAGGTCTGGTTTTTGTGAGAGAACGGCAAATCTGAATACACAACAATGGGTGGAAATATTGGGTAGATATGAAGGACAATCGGCAAACTAACGACATGGTAACAGCTGATGTAAGCCTATTTTGGTTAGCTGTTCCACGTACAGTTGCATGTATCGTTCCCGGATCCATTTGGATTCAGTCAGATCCATTTTATAGAATCTTTCTGAAAAAAATTAAATGCAATATCTAGATTTATTTTTAAAAAAAATTGTGTGTGTGCAATTTCCAGTTCATTGTTCTTTGTTGTTACTGTCATAACGACGTGCTTACCAGTAGGCTGATAAATTGCTCAAACATTGAGCTTGCTGCAGTCGGTGCAAATCCACCTCGGTGGAGCAAAGTTGGCTAAATATGGCATCGTGTGCAAGCTGCAGTTGGTGGGAATTCTGTTCCCTCTAAACCGAATGCTTTTTTGAAGGCAGTTTTATTGCCGGTGTTCAGGTTGGTTGCAATGAGTCAAGCTGGCAGAGTTGACGTCACACTTCAGTACTTTCAAAACAACACCGCTCAGTGCTAAAATAAAAATGGTATATCTCGGGGAGATTGATGCATATGACAGACGATCTCAGCCTGGGTGTTGTTTCGACAATTGCCGGATGTTAAACACATTAGTGGGGCGTTTTTATTTTCAACAGGTGTCATTCAAGAGGTCTCGTTTGCAGCATGAAGATATGCAACATGCACCTCCCTAAAATATTAAATTAAATACTCCATTAGCAACATGGTGAAGGAGAAGCATGCCTCTGTGTCCCGTGTTAGATAACCGTACTTGACGACCACATGGAGCCTGTTTAGTTCAATGATTTTTAAATAAAAGCCCCCCGGTCAACATTAGGCTAATGTGTCAGCTAACAATCCAGAGGGCCATAGCAACGGCATTGGAGGAATGGGTGCGTTTCCATCCACCTGTCTTCATGCACCGTCTTCAAATCAAGCGTTATGAAAGATCACGATAAAAAGTTAGGAGCATAAGGAGCAGTCTATGTTTAACATGCTGTACTTGACAGGAGTTCTTTTAGTCCTGGAGTACAACTAATGCTTAAAGGTAGTGACGATTGTGTAGAGTTGTTTTTTTATCTCTGAAAAAGCTCCGTCCCTCTGGCGCTGCCTTTTGATCTCGAGCAGTAATCGGTCTCCTGGGATAACATACACACACACACACACACACACACACAGGAAATACACACACAGGAGTGTGTACTTAAAAACAACAAACTTTGTAACCAAGTCATGGTGGTGCACTGTTAATCCCCCCTCCTATCTGCGTGTGTTTGCCCCCCCACACTCCCCCACTGTCTGCCTTGACTGAATAGTCTTACTGTAGATCCTACAGTGTACACTGCAGCTCTGCTCTGCTCTGTGTGTGTGTGTGTGTGTGTGTGTGTGTGTGTGTGTGTTTTGGGCTGTTTGCTTTGCTGCGTGATTTTTTTCGCCTGATCCAGTCATAGAGTTTGATTCAGCTTGACGTGAAAACCAAAACCCCAAAACATTTATTTTTCTTTTTTTCCTTTTTTTCTTCAGTTTTTATTGGTGGTTTACGGTTAATGTTTGGAATGATATGTGTGGCAGCCCACCAATGCTGGTTTGTATAACACCTTTTTTAAAATGTATTTCTTGTTTTGAGTGCACAGGTCTGCATTTGAGTTGCTTTGAGATTTTTGTGGGCCAGAAAAATGATGAACGCAATGAAAGTAAAGGTGTGCTTTACAGTCCAGATGTTAATTGAGTTAATTCCACTGTGATTCCTCACCGGTCTATGTGCTCATGCACATGTCATCCCATTTATGAAGACATACTAAAGGATTTTCCTCTTCTTTTTTTTGTTGAGGCGGGTCTGTTCTACCCCCCCGTCCCCCTCTCAATGCCATTACTCAATCTGCAACGAATTAAAGAAACAAATCCCGAAATCACTTGAAGTACATCGACTTCTTTCTTTCTTTGTAAAAGGGAAAATATGGGACATAACCAAACTGTAAACACAACAGCACAAGATGTACCAAGGGGCTAATCCGCAGGATTTCTTCTTCAAGCTCATTTAATTTTATTTGTATTGTTTCCTTTTTGCCCATTTGTTTTGGATTTGTTTCCTCTCATTAGTTTGGTTTGTTTTTCTTTCTTTTTTTTTGTCTCCATTGTTTGTTTGAACACGCTTTATAGTCAGTGATGGCAGTCGATCTGCGGTGGCTATCCGGCGTATCGGACCTCAGCAACTTTGTGGGACCGACCAGAATGTGTCTGTAGCTTGCTTACGGAGAGCAATCGCCAACTCACTCTCACTCTCACTTTCAGCGCGTTAGGACAGTCAGTCAGCAATCAGCAGTAGTAATGGGGAAAGCATAGAGTTCCCAGCAGAGTGACTCATTGCTCGAGCGTACAGGGTTGTGTGTGTGTGTGTGTGTGTGTGTGTGTGGGGGCAGGTTTCCTATGTTGTGTATGTTCGTGTGTGTGTGTGTGCGCGCTCTAACATGTTTGTTATTTGGGAGTATATGTTTCCCATGCTTCCTTCACGCTGAACACATGGCAAAAGCTCCTTTGCCGTCAAAGGTCATCTGTCGGTGAAAGTCCAACATACATAAACTCATGCATGCGCACGCACACACAAGCTCATTTCATATGGTGCCTTGAGGTGAACGTCTTTGGCTTTGCTACCACACTTCAGTGCTACTAATTGTTATTTTTATAGATTGTAAAAAAATAACCAGTTTTCACTTTTCACATATTTTTGGGATGACTGTGATGCAATAATCAAGTATAAATCGCAATTATCTAAACGTCAGCATTATGAGGCAAATTATGAGGAATGGCCATATTTATTGGTGTGATGTCAGCAGGAGATTAAGAATATCTTAACATAAATCAGGGTTAAAAATGAAACCGGTTTTGAATTATCTCCGGGTATTATTTCTTTTTTTCACGAGCCAGTGGTGGAGCCGACGGGATGCTTTGCGTCTGAATCCGTTTTGTCTCCTTGTGATGACACGGCGTCAACGCAAGCGAATGCTAATCCTCCCGAAGACGACACGGTCTATCATGACTCCCTGCACATTCGCGCACATGTTTTTTCTCAGCATCGCATGCATAAAAGCATCTCCAACTATCTGCTTCATGTCTTTATAATTGCTCCCAGCAGTAGCGCGGCGCCAGTCAACGCACGCGCGTGTTGTTGCGTGCACACGGACACATGCGCACACACACATTAACTCACGGAGCACATCATCAGAGTGTGGCAAAGCAGAACTGGGCAGAGTTTTGTTGGCAGGGCAGTCAGCTGGCTTATTGACTTGGACAGAGTTTGAAACGGCTATCAATAGTTGTGTGTGCGCGTGCGTGTGTGTTCACGCAAATGATATACTTTTTTTTGGTGTCTGACAAAAAGCCGCCAACTGACACATGGCTGATCTGTCTTTCTATCGCGGTCACAATCGAGCTGTGTGTTTGCTTGGCAAAGAAGAGGATGGGATCTACTATCTAGTGTTTTATTCCACCTTCACAAAAGTTTTTTCTTTCCAAATTTCCATCCAAATGTCTTTCTTTTCTTTTTTTCTTCTATTTCTGATGATGGGTTGGCTGTGCAGGGGGAGTCATTGAGTCAAAGGTGTGTGTGTGTGTGCGCGCGCGCGTGTGTGTGTTTGTGTGTGTGTGTGTGTGGCGCCTGTAGCCGTGTGTTTTTGTGAAAGGCCTTGCTGGATAACACAGAGCAGATGTGGGTGGGTAGGTGGGTGTATGTTTAAAGAGCTGTCATTGGCTCACACAGAACAGATGTGTGTTGGGCCACCACTGCCACCACCATCATCACCCTCTTCTTCCGCCTCCTCTGGCTACCAGAAGATCCAGACTGTTCTGCCCCCCCTAGACCCCTGACACTAGAGCGAGAGGTCGAGGCTGCGTGATTGGTCGGAGAGCGGCGTCGGTGCATTGATAGACGTTTAGGTCAGTATTCAGATGGCCGGGGGGGCTTAACTTACTTAGACACTATCGCTTTGGAATTTTCCAAACCAAAGTAATGAAGTGCTGCGGTTTCACGGTAATATTCTAGTAGTACTGCCAGCTGACTCCAGTTGAACGTGTTCCAAACAGTCAAGCGCAGTTTAAGACAGCCATGTTTCACTTGATTTTGTCTGTTTGAGAAGGGGACTTTTTCATACGGTCATATTCCTAATTATTTTTTGCTTCTGTCACATTTTAGTCTCTGTGACTTTGATTTTAACTGCAAAATATTAATCCCGCACCTCTGAGGAAATCATGTGGGCGGAATAACAGTCACCATTAAAAAAAGTTTAATTTTTTTATTTATTTGACAAAAATGGACAACATTGGAAAAGTGTTTCCAATGTTAGGATAAAAAGGGAGGCTCTAACTGTGTATATGTATTTGTGTGTGTGTGTATATATATATATATATATATATATATATATATATATATATATATATATATATATATATATATATATTATATATATACATAATATATATGTGTATGTATATATTATATATATGTGTATATACATATATAATATATACACGTATATATTATATACGTGTATATACATATATAATATATACACTGGATATCTGTGTCCATAGCTCCCAAGAATTAAAAAATGTTGTGTTCGGTGTAAATAACATTGAGGTGCACGTCATTCACCGCAGAGCTGTTCAAAACAGCGTCTGGCTTTCAAACATGACGGCCACCGAAGCATGGCGTTCGCCTAGCGCTGCACCCCTGGAAGAAGGCTTGTTGTCCAGCAGAACATCTGTTTGGCCGCTCTGTTTTGCGGTGCTCAGGCTCTCCAGCAGCAGCGATCGGTCAACAGCCGCAGAACTGGAACAAGATGTCTCAGCTCACAGGAGTGATTATAAACGCAGACCTTTTCTGAAGCTGTTTACCAAGCAAAAGAGAAGTTGGGACATGCCACGGAAAGGGGAACAAAAATAAAAAGGTCACAAAAATGACGTAAACTCTGGAGAGCAAAGCCTCTTTCTGTAATCTGTAAAAAACAAACAAAAAAAAGGACATATTTACCACATCATGTGAACTGTGCTTACTATGCTTGTTCTTACGGCACCATCTTCAGCAAATTCCAGGCAGCAACCTCGGGTTGTGAAAAGTAAAGTCAATGTTGAAGTGTCTTCAAACTTGCATTCTCTCTCCTGACCTTTAGGGGGCGAGTCCTCTGATTGTATAGAAGTCTATGAGAAAATGACTCCTTCAG
Organism: Cyclopterus lumpus; assembly: GCF_009769545.1. Classification (NCBI taxonomy): domain Eukaryota; kingdom Metazoa; phylum Chordata; class Actinopteri; order Perciformes; family Cyclopteridae; genus Cyclopterus; species Cyclopterus lumpus. The sequence continues at coordinate 17,683,583 of NC_046977.1, forward strand.
TAAACATTGTAAACATGAGATTATGTTATCAATCTCTAGTTTTAAGTTCTTCAATACTGCATGGTATTCATTTAGTAAATTACGGTCCATTTAACCAGACGGGTGACCACGCCCACTTCTTATTCAAAGTCCACGGCTAATTCAAAGAATACATGAATACACCGCGGCATTTGGAAATCTCAGTACGCTGCAACGCCTCGAGAGTCAAATCCTGGCCCCTGGGTTGCATTAAGCTCACGGTGGTGGTTGCTATGGCGCCGCCTGTCAGCATCGAGCTCCCCGCCCTCAGCAGTGCGTGAAATAAATAGCCAACACCTGCTGCATCCAGATTGTCTGTCAGTGGCTGTCAATCTAATGCAACTCCCACTTGATGTCTTCCTTCTCCATCATCACGTCCAGTATTTCTCAGTGAGGGATAACTCATCCTCTCTATTTAATAAGTCACCAGATATTATGACATTTCCTCAGAGGAAACAGGAATTGCCGAGGAAATTCAGCTGCTGCGTGCCTGACGGGCTTGGACTGAGAACATTCAACATCAGTTAAACTTATTAAACAACGTCCTTCCTTGTTTCCTGGCCAAAACAGTGGCTGAGACAGAATGATGTAGTTTTTAGTCCTCGGCTTATCTATCTAAAATATCGCAATTAAAGTGTGACACATTTCACCCAAGATTGCGGTGGTTTTTAAAAATAAACTTACATTTTACAACAAAACAGAAACAGTGAATCTTCATATTTGAGTAGCTTGAACGACAAAATGTTTTTATAAATGAGTGAACCGATTAATCAGTAATCAAGATCATTGATTCATTTCTCAACAGTCGACTAATTTTCATCCCTTCTAGCTTTGGAATCTTACTCATCAAACCACTTCATTGTACAGTCACAGTATATTACGCCAGCCATGGATAGTATTGAGAAAGCCATAATTCAGTTGTTCAAAGTGTGAAATAATAAGTTTTATCCTTTATACCCAAAACCCATTTGAGTCAAAGTGCCTGCCATCTCCTCGCCAGGGTAATCAGCCATTTGTGTTTAATTATTGTGACCGACTGTTGAACTAATAACAATGAGACACAATAACATTTCCTCCAATGTATGGAGATAACTCATACACGCCTAAATAGTGATACACAACCTGAAAAGGGTGCGCTGAATAAGATTAAAGAAAAGAATAGCAAAATAATTGGCAGATTGATGTGGATTACTAAATGCACGATGTATGCGCCTTTTGGGTACGGTGCTGATCCGTCCCCAAACACATGAGCGAGGTGTTCGTGGACAGCTGTGTGCTCCGGTCTTTTTGTGCGTGTGTGTGTGTGTGTGAGAGTGAGAGAACGCGAGTGCAAACGTGCATGTTTTTTTTTCAGTTAAGGCTTCAACCCATTATCCATGTGAAGTTGGTGTCAGTACAAACTTGTATGCTAGTGGGAGTGTGGTCTTTATTCAACTGAGTGTGTAGTGTGTGTTTGCATGTGTGTGAATAGCTGGCATATGGTAGCCATCTTGCTCTGGCGGCCGTGCTGGAGGAAATTCCTGCGTTGTAGAGTTAAAGCCAAGACACCGCCGCGTGCACACGCTCACACACGCTCACACACACTCACAGAGGACAGGTCTGTGATACGCGTGCCAAAGACGCACACACAATTCTTTTTGCACTTTTTGAAAGGACTAACAAGGTGATGGAAACGATGTTTCCCGCAATGAGCCAGCGTTCTGATCGCGTCTCATGCGATTTCTTCCTTGGAGTATTCACTCACCCTTTCTGTCCGTCTCCCCCACTCTCTGCCTCACACACGCATGCACAAACAAATGCGCACTCTGGCCTTGCTCTGTCGGTGGGCTGGGCACTATCTCTGTGCACACATGGCAGCCATTACTCCATGTGTGTTTAAGCTGGAAGAAGTAAGCCCAGCGGCTCGGCCAGCAGCTAGATCACACTGGCAAGGTCCAGATTCTGTATACGGCCCGTTTCCCAGGATCTAAATTGTGGCTTGAGGTATTACGGCCCGCCTGTCTTCCATTTATCAGGGTTAGGACTGTTGGAGAAATCCAACCTGATGTATTCTTCTTAGCGGTGCGCGTGTGGCAGCGGTCAGTGTCGAGAACCGTGCTTCCGTTCTGCATTATTCCTGCAGTAGCCAACACAAAGGTCCCGTATTGGAGAAAATATATATGTATATTTTGTTTAATGTTTTATAAAGAAGGAATAGATGCTATATAAATGCGGTGAAAGTATCAAGACGCTCAATCCACGGAGAAATGCGCACGGCTCGTAATCAGAAACGACGCCTTTTTAAAACGCGGTGACGGGGCTTTATGCGAGGCTGGTGATGTCATCGCTGAACTTTGTGTGGTTTGACCACACAGCAAGACAAGCTGACCATTCAGAGCAGACTGGGCTTTTTTTCTTCGGGAGAGGTGAGGGGCTTTAAGTGACAGGTTTCAGATAGAGGTTGATTACAGGTATGTTTGGACAGAGGTTTTTTGGGGATATCAAAGCATGTAAACGTGTTGCATGTGATCCTGAAGATGAGCATATTGTGTATCCTTTGAAAGAACACTTTCTCTTCAGTTTCAAGGTCCAATTTGGAAATCACAATATGATACATTGTGTTATCAATACGCAGCTTTCTGCGACAGTTCACAAACAAAATTATTACAATTTAATATTCAATAATTGCCCGACCCAAGATGATCGATATGCTTATTTACAAAGCACGTAAAAGTGTATATTGTTCAGGCCACGCATAAGTGTGGGGAGGAAGCCGGTGAATTCAGTGCTGTTTCTAAATCTGGCTGCCCAGATGTTTCCACCACTGTTCTGCCCTTCCCTGGTCTCACCCATTTACCCCGTGCTTATCACCTTTTCTTATCTTCCTCGGAAACACAACGTCTCAGTTTTTTTTAATCCACTTCTGCCACTTCCTTATCTTGCGCTCACTCAAGACCTGTCCACATCAGCTGATTTTGATTCCAGAGCCGCCCCACTGGCTGCTGGGAACATGTCTCTGTGCGTGTCTCTCTTGTCTTCCTTCTCTCGGATTTTCAATTTGATAGCGTTTCTCTTGGACCACTCGTCTCATCTTTCGCCACACCACAGGCCTGGCACAACCAAATGGAAGAATCTATTTAAAAAATAAATATATATGACATCAGTAAATATGACTTTGAGCAAATAAATCAATAGACATTTATTTTTTGGAAAAAGTCAGATTTTTGGCTTGGACCTGTGTGTGTTTTTCATCTGTGCTCCGTTTATCATCTGTTAACACCTTTTTTTTTTTTTTCTTCCCGAGATGATTAGCATGTGGCCCAGGCTGAGGCTGCAGAGTAACACATCTCAATGAGGCGCAAAGGGGGAAAGAGACGAAGGGCATTCAGAATTCAAATAACACTCAACAAAAATAAATAAATCAGAAAGGTAATGGACAACAGTCGAACGGATATTGGCGTTCAGTATCGTCAGGGAAACGGGACGTGAAAGAGATGGAAGGATAAATGGAGAGAGGCAGAAAGCTATTTTCATCCACCGCCATCTGTGGCATTATAATTAAGGCTCATCACACGTTTATTGTTATTTTTTTGTTTCTGTTTCTCATACAGGCTGCTTCAAGAAATAGTTGCCAGTAAGATTTGAAGAATAAATAAAAGTAGGTTGGCCAGATTTCTGCCCGTGAATCAATATCCCAGAGTCTTCACCCTTCACACATGTTCCCCAAGCCCCACGTCTGGGGAAACAACACAAACACCTGCAAGGCACATCAGTCAGCGGGGTTTTTATCACCTGGAAAAGGTCAGATGGGACAGGGTGGGCAGTGGTTGCTGGGGCGACCTGGGTAAACATCAGAGCCATTGTCAGCCCTCCCCCCTCTCCACAGCACCGTCCTGACTTGACCTCCCATTGTTGATGTTGGCCTACACGCACGCATTTAAGTCACTTTAGGTTCTGGCCGATCACTCAACATGTCATTGTTTCCTTCTCATTATTACTTGCGACAGAACAGGTACCCACAGTGACACACGCGCACACACACACACACACGCACACGCACACACACACTGATGATCAACTTGTCGGTGGGTGGCTAAATTGGACCATCGGTCTTTGTTAATCTTTAATTCATGACATAAACTCTTATGTCATGTCCTCATGAACAGGATATCCTTTTCTAATTTGTTATGTCACCGGACAGCTGCGTGTGCATGTCCGGTGACTTGTGTGTGTGTGTGCAGGAAACATCAAAGAGACTAACTGAATCGAAAGAGACGTCTAATATTGACTTCAGAGAAGTTTGCGTGTATTCTTTTTCGTCATTAGCCTTTGTGTTCTACATTTTTAACTCTATATTTCTTCCCATCTGTTTGCTTTACCATTGCATTGGAGCCACCGCCTTTCTTCTGCTCCCCTCCCTCCCTCCTCCCCCTCTTCACTCTTTCATTCCTCTTTTCTCTGTCTCTTCTCCCCCCTCTCGCTGACTTTGCTTCTACTCTTGTGAAGCTGACTGAATGTGCAGTGGCATGCCACGGTGTGGGTGATTCACCGCGTGGGATTATGCTGCCACAGAGAGGAATGTTTACAAAAAAAACTAAAAAGGAAAAAAGTGTCCCTTTTGAATCGGATTACTCAGCGTGTGTTCACCTCATTTTACTACGAAGTCCTGGTGTTATCATCAACTCTGGATTTGCTCATGGAAACAATAAAGCACTTTTTCTTCTTCCTCAGCAGTCCATTGGTCCTTTCCCCCTTCAGCACAGCGGTTGCTTTACTTTGCATCAGGCTCCCCCCCCTCTGGCTCATCACCCTTGACCTCGTTATTGCCGTTGACTCGGAAAAGGAATGAAGGAATGTTTTTTGTGTTTTTTTACACCCAGGAATCTCCTAATGTTCCGTTTATGCAATTATTTTTAATTACTCCAGTTGCGGTTCTACGAAAATAGGAGCAATTTCTTTTCTTTTTTTAACCTTGAGAACAACAAATTGTGTGCTCGGGTCCTTGCTGTTGTTTTCTAGCGTCTCTGTGCACTGCGGACCAGGACACGGTATCCGTGGCTACATTCCCCCTGTCTGTTCACGCTTGAAGAGTTACAGTGGAAAGGTGACTAGCGGGCGTGTGAGTCACAAAATAGGCTTGTGATCTCTCACACACACACACAAACACACACACACACACACACACACACTCACACACAAAACCTGCAGGAAGAAAGAGTGTTGAAAGCTGAGAAGCTCAATGTGGTCCTTGACTATTGGTGGTTATAATGAACAACATGGTGCAACTATTTTACATTGAGCATTATCTCTCAGCGACCAGTAGGGCCGAGGGAAGATAACAGCTACCGTGCAGGTACCTTGGTACCGTAGGGGCCGTGGCAGCCCACCGTCGACATGTTTACACTGGACCAAAGTACAGTTTTCTTTTTTCCACATTTAGCTTCACAGAGATCTCCTCCAGCTGAAAGTGGGTTTTCTGGTGAGATCGGGCTGTTACAGATTCCAGCGGTCGCGTGGCTTCCAAAAGGGGAGTTTGGGTATGAGACCGGTGTTACCGAACTGCCCGTGTTTTTTCATTTTTTGCATCAATGAAAAAAAACATCCAATGTTTGCGAGTCTGGCTTTCTTTTGAAATGTGCACTCCAGTGAGAAGACGGTTCGGATTATGTTCACGTCTAGTGGAACAGTGACAATATCTGGTACTATAATTATTTTTACAGGGTATTGGATATAAGATATACTGGTATGGTATTGTATTGGATATAAGATATACTGGTACGGTATTGGATATATACTGGTACGTTATGGTTTATATACGGCTTGGATTGTCCGCTAACGTGGACATATGCCACTAATGGCTTTAAAATCTTTTGGATGGAACGTAATCTCTAATCGAGGATATATATTATCCCTTTGCTCTCAGGGAACAGCATTGTTCTTGTGTTTACTGGACCTTGTGCTGTGCAGCATTAGCGATGGAAAGTTAAGCAAGTCCGCGCAGGAAGAAATGCAGGCGGGGAGAAAATAGACCTGAAGATGATGCGGGGGAGGTAGAGATAAGAGAGAATTAATAGGGAGCAAAGTAAAGGTGCAGGGAGGTGCAGGAAAGGGAAGAGAGTAAAGTATTACATTAATATGTTTACTGAACCTTGAACGTTCTGGCATTGGAGGGATGGAAACCGCATGAAAGACTGAAAGTGAAAAGAAAAAGTGTCACGGTCTTTAAAAAAAAGTGGTGGACGGCGAAGAGAAGCGTCCTTTGGGATTTACCGTCAGACTGGACTTTGCAGACACAAGTATTTATTCACATTTCTAGAAGACATAAAATGGGCACATTTCCCAGGTCACAGTGAATGCCAATGACCCGCCACGTTATATGGACAATGAGGTATGTTGATGTAGGTTTCTATTAATGTGATCGCCCACCTTTTTCGAAGCCACCTCACAAGCCGACCTTGTGGTTGATCGATACTCAAAAGAAATAGCAAATGCTCCCAAAGCAGACATATTCTTCTTCTGTGCAGTAGGGAGTAGCATCGTTGAAGGATCCTGCGTATATAATAACAATGGCCCTCCATACCAGCTGGGCTACAGGTACAGATTGTACAGATTGTAAAGCGGCTTAAGAAAGCACAAGAGGGAGGGTGGGCCGGGGAGGAGGAATGTAAGCAAGGGAGACGGGGGTCCGTGAGATTTAGATTTTGCTGACTGCGGCGTGTGAAAGCCACAGTGCCGCGGTGGCGAATGTAACACCCTCCCGCTACATCATAAGACGCTGGTCAAAATAAAGGTGATCTCAGCTCCCCTACAAAGCGTTCAAGATCTCAGGTGTGCGCCTCAAGTCTCAGCCGCACAGTTCTCTTCGTCGTTATCTCGGCAGATGCGCCACTTTATATGGACGATGGAATTCCCCAACCCCTCGTCCATTGATCAGCTTCTGTCTAGTAATGTGCTCTTAAATTGCTCAAATGTGTTTTGAAAGCCCGGCCAAGGTGATTTAGACCGACAAACGGTACAGTTGGTAATGTGTTTCATCGTCATTAGTTTTAGAATGCCTCTGTCTTTCTAAAGATATGATCCACAATGGATTTTACAGTTTTATTAAATTCCCCATCTCTAAAAAAAAAAACTCTCCTGACTCTCGTCTCGTCCTTACAAGGAGTCCAAGAACTGGAATGTTACAGGTTTGATCTCACGGCCACATAAAGGAGGTTTTAAAAGGTCTTGTAGCAAATCCTTAAGGTCGTCAAATTCTTTTAATGGTAGCCATAGCATGCAGATGCCAGAAGACACCTTATTTCCATCCCTTGTTCCAAAGCTTCCTTTCACTATTTATGACGTACCATGTTTCTAATGGTCCAAGTTGCAGTCTCAACTCATTCACTCCCAGCCAACTGTGACCAGCAGAGAAGATGTAAAGCCTCAGTGTCCTCAAGTGCTGCATGACTTCCTGTTGGTCTTGGTTTTCCTTCTGTCGCTCCGTATAGCGCCGGACGACTCTCGGAAGTCTATAAAAAAGGTGTGTGTGTGTGTGTGTCTGATAATTACATTTCCTGGCAGTTAATGTGTATTTTGTATACAAATCTGTAAACGAAAAGAAAAGGTCACATAGCCAAAAAACGTCTTGGAGAGCGATTCTAATCCCTAAAAAAAAAGGCATAATGAATTCAAATTTAATGAATGAGCTTCCAAACCACAATCACTGACTTAATTTATATATATAGATTATGCAAGATAAGGTGCCGTCACTGTGATTCACAACTTCCTCTATTTGTGAGGCAAAACTACAGTTTGACATTGTGAAAGAAATGTCTAGACGAGAGCTTTGTGACTGTATCAGGACTATTATTCAACCTTCAGAAACACTCTCTTTCTCTTTCTCTCCTCTCTCGCGCCGTCTCTGCACAAACCTGGCATTGAGCGGTTCAGCAGGTGAAGCAGAATGATGAATGTGCTCGGAGAGATAAACACATCTTTGATTGCTATTTCTTTGACGAGCCGCGCAGTACTTTTTATGTGTCATCCTCGCTTTCAGCTTCACACACTCATAAACAGAAGTATTGGAGCCACATAGCTCATTCATACTTCAATACAGGGTTGCATGGTTGCATCCCCTCTGTCACACACTGCTCTCTCTTTTCCATACAACTGATCTTTTTCTACTTCTTTTTAAAAGAAACAATGCACCTTTTAAAAATGATCTGTAACTGTCTTTGAAATCCGGCTTCAACAGGGGTTGTTGATTATTAGAACAGGAAGAGCATCTCACCAAAGACGTAATGACACCACGTCCCTGGGCTTTATTCTCCCTCCCTCACATTAATATGCAACTCTAAAGCACTAGATAAGATAAGCGTGTTTGTTTTGCGTGACTTTGGGCTCATAAACACACAAGCCACGTAGTCTTTATACTTTATCACGCTCACAGAGCCTTTTTTTCCTTCTGAATATTCCTTCCATTCAGTCCAACTGACGACTTTCTTTATTAAAGCAAAGGCAATACGGAAGATGCACAATTAGTTTATACTTGATCATGAGTCCTCCTCCGCATTGCGGAGGTCAGAGAGAGAGAGAGAGAGAGAGAGAGAGAGAGAGAGAGAGAGAGAGAGAGAGAGAGAGAGAGAGAGAGAGAGAGAGAGAGAGAGAGAGAGAGAGAGAGAGAGAGAGAGAGAGAGAGAGAGAGAGAGAGAGAGAGAGAGAGAGAGAGAGAGAGAGAGAGAGAGAGAGAGAGAGAGAGAGAGAGAGAGAGAGAGAGAGAGAGAGAGAGAGAGAGAGAGAGAGAGAGAGAGAGAGAGAGAGAGAGAGAGAGAGAGAGAGAGAGAGAGAGAGAGAGAGAGAGAGACCTCATCCAGTTTAAAGTCTCTGTGGAGTCGGGAGCTTCCTCTTCTTCACCTCCTGCAGCATCTCCTCCACGTCCTCGTCCTCCGAGCAGGGAAGCCACCGCCGACACGCCTCCCAGTCCAGTACCCGCCTCTCAGGGTCGCTCCTCTGGGTCTCCGGCCCTGTGTGCTTCACCTACACCACCCTCCTTTAGCCCTTCTTCAATTTCCTGCACTATTTTTCCCAGACCAAGGCGCTCGTTAGGCGTAAAGCCTTTCCTCCCTTCACCGGCCATGTGGCGCTGAATAGAGCTAGAGAGCTTCTCTATATCGGAAAAATGTTCCTCTGTCCTCACTCCCTTCCGGGTCCTCTTATCATGGAGAAACCACTTTACTCTGCCAAGACTGTACCCTCTTGGGGAATCACTGCCCCCAGAGGATCCAGATTCAGAATCATAGTCCTCCTTCATACTAGATTCAGACTCCCCGTCCCCTTTTCCCAAAGCTCCTTTCTTCGCCTGTGAACTTTCCCCTTCCTCCCTGCTCTTCCTTTTCAAACGGTGAGCCTGAAGCTCCTCCTCACTCTCCTCCATGCCAACCTCACTGTTTGTCATGTTTGTCAACATGACAACCGCTTCCTGCGCACAATTTTCTTTCCCTCCAGCACCCACCCGACCACCCTGCTGAACCCCACCCGTCCCTCCCTGTACTCCCAGCCCCTCCTGAACCCCATCCTCGCCCTGCTGGGCCCCACCCAGCCCCTCTTGACCCTCTCTTCACCCTGCTGGGGCCCACCCGTCTCCCCCTGTCCTCCCTGCGCCTCCTGCCGGTCCTCTCCAACCCCCTCAGGATCCTTCTGGCTCTGTCCCTCAGTAGCCGCTTCACTAGAAGTGAAATGCCCCCTCTCGTCCACACCTGAAACACTTCCCGTTTTCACATAAAACACATAGTCAAAGTTCTCGACTCAAAGTCGAGCTCCTCACCCTTGTTATTCAGGACCATGAGGAGCTGCCTCCTGTGAGACACAACGTGCTTCTGCAGGGGAGATCTGCACCCCGAGGAGACCTTCCTCACCTGCGAAATCAACCTCCCGTGTCTCACCAGCTCACTGAGCAAAACCTCGTCCCTAATAAACGGAGGCACGTTGTCCACCGTGACCCTGACCGCCAGTGTTACCAGCGGCAGAACTGGCACCACTGTGTCCTTCACCACGATGCCTTTCGCGGCCACTAGGCTCACCTTCTCCACGCTGTCGAGAAAAATCACGACCGCGCTGTTCATGCGGGCGGCGGACTTCACGCTGCCGTGACCCACCACCCGCCCCACCGACAGACTGCAGTCCTCCACGGAGCACGCGAAACACGGCGCAACCCGTACACCGTGTCTCCGCGTCAACCAGCTGAGATCCATGACACCGCGCTAGCCCGCCGTTTGCACGCCGCCAGCACGTGCCGGCCGGCTGCGCCAACACTCACACAGAAAACCCCCTCGCACACACAGTAACACCACACAACACCCCAGTGACACTACAACACACACTACCACATACACTACCACATACACTACTCTCTGTCGACCACTTTCACCAAGAAAAGCACACAAAAACCACCATCTACTCACACAACAACGCTCTCAGCTCACAACCTCCGCGCTCACGCTCAGAGAGCGAGAGAGAGAGAGAGAGAGAGAGAGAGAGAGAGAACACATCTTGGTTGAATGACATGACAGAACTTGACGGGACCAAACCGCTCCATGGATTTGTTCTCTAGCACAACTGGGACTAAAACTTAACAAAGTCAGTGGAAACAAGAAAAAAGTCCAACATAATCTCCCTTCTGTTCTTTTATGAGAAATGTGTTGTTAGTTTTTAGACCGTTCCACTTGCGGGAGATCGACGCAACCAGTTTTTGCATTTTCGGTCTTTGAATTTTCAGACTGTTGGTGACATTTGCAAAATACAGAAAGGCCGAAGCGGCCCGGTGTGTGAATTAACAGCCCGCAACACGTTGTGTTTTCACATCGGTATGTCGTTACAGCTGCAGTGAGCAAATCGACCAAAGAAATTAAACACGTCTGGCTGGTTTCCCCAGACATTTTATTTTCCTTTTCTTGCACAAAATGGACTCAGAATGATGATGATGATGATGATGATGATGATGATGATGATAATAATGCTGTTGCTGGTGTTGTCCATGCTTACCACCAAACCTTTTAGGCTTGAAAATAACTTCAGCTATATAAGCTAATGCACTCATGAACTGAATGTTAAGTGTGTGAATAAAAAAAAAAATAGAAAATGCTTAGTTGCCATTTATAAGCACTGTGTCTAACATCTCTCTCTCTCTCTCTCTCTCTCTCTCTAGATGCCAGGCCTTTTGTCCAGTCCTGTGTGTCTGACAGTCATCTGTTTTTTATCTTGGTCGCTGCGTCCCGGTTGTGCTCAGATTCGGACTGATGAAGGTAAGTCGCACACGCGTCTACACCCAGTGTCCCGAGGACACGTTTAAAACACACACGCACACACATAATGTACAAACACACATTCTGTTAAGGATCAGGCACGGATTCCTTTGTCGACTATTTTGGGCGCTCTTGACTTATCTCCACTCAAAGTGCTTGTGGGATCTAAAGCTATCGCAGAAGAAAGGAGCGAGCAAATCCAAAGCAGAGTTGGAGAACTTTTTTTATTTTATTTTAAACATGTCGTTGTTCATTTGTGTAGTTCTCTCTGTCCAATTTTTGACATGTACTTTTTTTATTTAATTTGTATAGCTGAAATGGAATTTGTGTTGGTCTGTGAACAATAAATCTATTGTTGAAGCGGTCTCTCCCCCCCCCGGCCTCACACATTACTGGAGGAATCTGACATTAAGCAATGCTTCTTCCATCTTTGTTTCGGTCTCACTCTCTATTGCTGTATCTCTTTCTGAAGCCAGTCAAGTGAACCGCTCCGACAATAAGAGCACTCGCCTTTGGCCCTTCAGGTGAAACTGTCAATGTTTCAACTGAAGGTCCCCCCCCTTCCCCCACCACCACCACCACCCATTCATCACCTCTATGGCAGCTTCCAGGGTCCTATTTATTTTATTGTTTGGAAAGTTCTGAATTTCACCCAGCTTGCAATTTCTGTGTCCACCCTGCCATCTGATTTCAATGTCAGGAGAGTGTGTGTGTGTGTGTGTCTGGGCCTGGGCCCACTCGCCAGGGGGAGAATCAGATATGAGTGGAACGCTGCGGGTTTGGGGAATAATGTACTTCACTGCCAATAAAACATGAATACACACATTCAGACCAGCCAACTCTTTGCACTGCAAGGCCCCAGGTAACGCACACTTACAGAAACCGAGGGAGGGGGGTGTGTGTGTGTGTGTTTTTGGTGGTTAAAGGGAAAAAGAAAATCTGGAAAGAACTGACGAGAGAGGCATTGAATAAATTAAAAGGTACGGAGAAAAGACTAAGGAACGTTTTGATAATGTAGTTAGTACAAATTCAATTGAAGGATAAATGCAGTTTTTAAGAACTAACAGCTGTAGATGACCAATGTTTGTTAATTTTGTGAGTTGACGAAACTACTGACACCAAAATTCTTGGCCTTTTCTCCGGTTAATTGCAGAGAAGCGGGCTCAGTCTCTTTGCTGATGATAAAAAACGACCATATGTGTTTTTGTGCACGCGGTGATCGCCGCACATCAGTTTCAGACAGGAAGCTGGCTCACAGCTCGGCAGTTGTTGAGTAAACCGTCTAGGCAGATGACACTACGCTTTGAGCTCGTCACCGCCATGGCTCCCTCTTCGGTACGTCCAGAATGCTGGCCTGTGAAGAGCCCTGTCGTTGCCATGTCAACGTCAGCTCAAATGGGTCCAGGCAGAGCAGTCAACAGCATTGGATGCACTCGGTTTGATATCCAAACATCATAAGACACGTCCGGTTTTTCGTTGCAGGCCTCCATTTGCTAATGACAAAAGAACCTCAGTGGAATTAATTGTTCCTTCCACTCAGAAACACAAATGTAGCCACAAATACACTGTGCAGCCCTTTGCCGCTCTTTTTTTAGCCAGCTGTCTCGTTTCCCCACAGCCACTAAAAACAACAGCAGGAAGGCCAGAACAGCGAGCTTTGAAAAGGCCCTCTGTAACTTTTTAGGATAGTAACATCAATATATGCCAATAGAGCACATTGAATAATAACATCCTCATGAGGGTTCCACCCGCCTGGTGCCCTCACTACAAAGAATCCGACTTAATGTTTTTGTATGTGAGCCATTTTCATGTCGCTCAGACTTGTGACACAAACAGGGGTCTGTATCAAAAATTAAGGAGGAAACAAACTAAAATGCAATCCCAGGACAAATAGTTTGTTACTGAGGGAGGAGAGGCCAGCAGGGAGTGTGCATGCCAGATTGAGGGTGGGAATTAATGAAGGTGCGTGCGTGGCAGACTGGCAGTCAACGTGATGTTTTTCCACTCCAGACCCACTGTAAATGCCAGCTTTTCATAATATGGAGCCAAGCTAAACATACACACGCATACTGAGATAAAGTATCAGCGTGGCCAATTACTGCAGCCACCACAAAATATTTGCTCAGTCATACACTGCACTTAGTATTGCTTCAAATCTGAACCGCCTTTCCAATCTTCGCTGGATGGCAAGTTTAGCCGCCACTAAAACTCCTCTGTTATGACGGCAAGTGGTTGCTCTATTCAGTGGCACGCTCCCCACACCAAACTCACTGTATGTACGTGGCCTGTCAGCTTTTATTTTTCTTTCTTCATTCCATTTTCAGACACAGGTCACCGAAGGTTCGGTGAGTCCTCTTGATCACCGCTTTCTTTCGTTGAGTATTACAAATGTAACAAAAGTGGGATTTTGTATCGATGTGAGCAAATTCCATTCACCGCTGTTGTCTCAGGGTCGGGACAGAAAGTTCCGAGATGGGTTATCTCAAAACCGCCGCACACAAAGCTGAAGCTCTTTGCGTGGATGGATACCACAAAGGGGGGATTCTATAGCCAGTAAATCAATCTTTTGAACAAGCAAATTCAGACAGAGTGCCAAAAGCAGCTGCAATCTGTCCAGATCGACGTATTCCGGGGATTTTGTTTCTCAGCGGGATCGGCACCAGAAACACCGTTTACTGTCACTCGCACGTATGATTGGTCTTGCGATACATGTATTCAAAGGTTGCCGTGTGGACGGAGATCATTTAGAAAATGATGCTGAAACGCGTATTAGTGGATGTGGATGTGATCTAAGTGTCTTGTCATTGCTAGTTTCACGCCGACGCAGTTGGCATTTTCTCACCACGTTGTGTAAGTCGCTATTTGTGCTCCTGTGTGCGCCCGTTTCCTGCTACGTTAAAGTGTTATTATTCCAATAACAAGATGTGCTGACATAGGCAGGTTGCCAACGCACGCAGGGACCTAAAGTTACATTTGCCCATTATGCACTCGAAACGGAGCCGCTGATGGGACAGAGGATCGGGAAACGGAGAGGTCGAGGCGGAGGTCTGCTACACAAGCAGATACGTTCTCTTCGGCAGAAAACCGCTCGCTTTTCGGATTGACCGACTCCGTCATTTAAGTAGCAACGCTGCAGGCCCTATCGATGAAGAGACCACTGTAGGGCCCGGACTAACAGACCTGGAGTCGGCGACACCCTAAATGCATACAGCATTGTTTAAATAGAGCCCTACATCTGTACCTTGCTTTTGATATCTTCCTAATACGCTGCACTGCTTCTCTGTCTATGACTATATATTAAGATATTAAAGTGGATCTGCTAATAAGAGCGATTATTTTTGAATTGTGACAATAATAAAGCAGCGTGAGCGGGCCAAAGTGTCCCCGGCCCAGCGTCTGCAGGATCCCAAACCTTGTACGGTCATGTTATTGTGATGCCGTTGACTCAACTGTAAGCGGCGGCGCCTAAATCACCCTGATACAGGCAATGCGGACACGTGGTATTTCTGCATGGTGTTTGCTTTAATGTTTAATGTGATGTGTTTGCAGTGTCGGGCGTGCAGTACGGGCACATGCAGTCCAACGTGACACTGGCCTGCGGGAAGTCACAAATCGGGTGAGGAAAGAAAACCGCTTCCTGTGTACATTGAAGTTGTTTCTTTGTCTTCTCGTGACAAAGAGATATTTCCAGCATATTTCCAGCTTTTTTTTGTGGACACTCCAAAACAGCAGTTTATTATTATTATTATTATTATTATTATTATTATTATTATTATTATTATTATTATTACATTAAATAGTCATACAGGAGCAAATTAATTTGTATATTCATTCATTTTGATGGTTGTCTGACAGTCAACGTTTTGTTTTCGAGGCAACGGAAGATAAACAAAGGGAGGGAAAGGGGAAAGGGCTGAACTCAATAATTTGAGAGAGAGAGGGACAGCATATTCTATAATTTCAATGAAAAGAATAAATAGGATGTTACACAGTGAATTGCATTGTATTGTCAGCTAATTTCCCAAAAAGACGAACCCGGTGGTTAGTTGACTGATTCTCACAGTTAACAAAAAGCTTCTTATTCTCCTGTTCCTTTAACTATTATGGTTTTTCAAACACAATATTGCAAGATAAACAAACTGATATGCAGATGTAGGTATGTCATACCTATGATGTTGCCCTTCTTTTTCCTTTTTTTTCTGGGGACCTACTAAAAAAAATCCTCATCATCGTCACTGTCATTTATGCGTCACTTTTTATGCTCTTGAACAGGTGAACAGCTATTTAAGAAGAGATATACGTTTTGATAAATCACCACTTTATTCTGTGATTGATTGAAAATCATATATAGGTTTATGTTATTAACTTGCATTAAAATGCATTCATGGAGTCGACTTTTTTCACAAGTAGGCTACAAAATAAAAATAAGAAATACAAACATCCAGGCACCCTTGTGTGGCTCAAGGGCGTACTGCAGATATGTGTTAAATCAAAGTGTATGGAACAAATTCTCCAAATGACCTACATGGGGGGTGTCGTCTTTGGGAATGACTGCGTTAAAGAGCTTAGTACTTCAGGAATAACAACTAAACCCTTACGTGTCCCCGACCAGGGTGCCTGTGGCGTGGCATCTCAACCACAGCTCGGCGCTGCCGCGGCACAGAGTGACTCCCGATGGCGCCCTGGTCCTGTTGCACGCCGACCTCTCGGCACAGGGCAACTACAGCTGCCACGACGACCGGGGGCTCCTCCTCCACTCCGTCATACTCAGGCTGGGCCGTAAGTGTTGCTGTGTCGTGTCTTGTCCCCGGGTGCACGCTGCCTGACTTTGTCTCTCAGTCTTTTTATAAAAGTCCCTCACAGTACAGTTCAGTTTTTGGATATAATGTAATGTTTCTTCTGCTCCCACATTCTCGTCTCTCTTTAGCCTGAGCATATTCTCCGCAATGTCTCATTATATTTCTCTCCCTCCCGTGTGTTCTTAATGAATGAGTTCCTTCTCTCAACATTTGATTCATGCCGGCTCTGTGGCTCCCGACAACGCCCCTTATTGCGAAGCGCCAATGATCTGGACAGAACAGTGCCAGCGGTCCTCAGGGAGGGAAACCGGTCTTATCGGCCGTCGCATAGACAAAAGCCCTCCGCTTCCTGTAACTGTCTCGAGCAGGAAGCGGCTCTCTTAAGTGGGCTTCCTTTTAATAGGGACGGGGGGGGGGGGTTCCACGGAACTGGCCAAGCCTCCCCTGAAATATTTTTGGTTCACGATAGGGACACTAGAGCACAGAGCTGTTCAGTTCAGACCTGAGGACAAGACAGAGAAAACTGACAAATATAACATTTAATAAGGCCCTTGATAATTAAAAACACATACTCCCGTTCCCTCCTGACGATAAACTGTTTGCCTCCCGTCTCCCAGACAACCCAGGGCTGCTGAGCGTTTCCTGTCAAGTGCCCAACCACACGCATGTCCGCTGCTCCTGGACGGAATCGGTAAAGACCTTCCTGCCAGCCAAGTACAACGCCTCCTTCAGGTAAGAGCGGGCAGCAATGACGAAACGAAACGCGGTGCACATGCCACACATGTGACATTTTGAAATAAGTGCAAAGTCGCATCCTTTGTTTTAGCAACTTTTTTCACGGTGACTCATCACAGCAGTGCTCCTGTGTCTTTCAGCACTTGTTTTTGTTTCTTTAAAAAGGGGGACTGGTCAGGAGTGGAGGCCATGCGTCCTGGATCTGGCCCACAAACACTGTGACGTAGATCATCCCGCTTTCTGGCAGACCATCCATACCCTGAGAATCACTGAGAGCAACGCCCTGGGGTCCGAGACCACGTCTGTCCGCTTTAGGTTACACGAGCTCTGTAAGCTCGCAATAAAACACACAGACACACACACAGCAAAAGAGTTGGTTAAACAAATGTTACAAGTGTCAACGGTGTCAATTCAGTTTATTTTTAAGTGGTTGAGGCAAAAAGCGAGGCGATATATGCAAAGAAAGAGTGATCATTTTTAATCAAAGTTGGATTGATTTCGCTATGGGTCCTTGTTTGCAGTGAAACCAGACCCTCCAGAGTCCCTGCTGGTGGAGGGCCTCGAGGGCCATCCAAAGAGGCTGATCGTCTCATGGAAGTTCCCTGCCTCCTGGCCGCTGCACGATGCATTCCCCCTCATGTTTCAGATCAGATACAGGCCCCAAGGCTCCGTATACTGGTCGGAGGTTAGTACGCGAGGCTGAAGGTTTCATTTCAGTGCAGTGTGGATTTAACTGCTGCATATTGGCAGAGCACTGTATACACCATATAACCCCCGCCCCCTCCCCCCCCCCCATATATCGTATGCACTGTATACACCATATGCGCAGTATACACTATGTACTGTATGCACTATGTACTGTATGCACTATGTACTGTATGCACTGTATACACTATGTACTGTATGCACTATGTACTGTATGCACTGTATACACTATGTACTGTATGCACTATGTACTGTATGCACTGTATACATTATGCACGGTATACACTGCACTGTATACACTATGCACTGTATGCACTATGTACAGTATGCACTGTATACACTATGTACTGTATGCACTATGTACTGTATGCACTGTATACACTATGCACTGTATACACTATGCACTGTATACATTATGCACTGTATACACTATGTACTGTATACATTATGCACTGTATACATTATGCACTGTATACACTGCACTGTATACATTATGCACTGTATACATTATGCATTGTATACACTATGTACTGTATGCACTGTATACACTATGCACTGTATACATTATGCACTGTATACACTGCACTGTATACATTATGCACTGTATACACTATGTACTGTATACACTATGTACTGTATACATTATGCACTGTATACATTATGCACTGTATACACTATGTACTGTATGCACTGTATACACTATGCACTGTATACACTATGCACTGTATACACTATGTACTGTATACATTATGCACTGTATACACTATGCACTGTATACATTATGCACTGTATACATTATGCACTGTATACACTATGCACTGTATACATTATGCACTGTATACACTATGTACTGTATGCACTGTATACACTATGCACTGTATACATTATGCACTTTATACATTATGCACTGTATACATTATGCACTGTATACACTATGTACTGTATGCACTGTATACACTATGCACTGTATACATTATGCACTGTATACATTATTCACTGTATACACTATGTACTGTATACATTATGCACTGTATACATTATGCACTGTATACATTATGCACTGTATGCACTATGTACTGTATGCACTGTATACACTATGTACTGTATACACTATGCACTGTATACACTATGCACTGTATACACTATGTACTGTATGCACTATGTACTGTATGCACTGTATACACTATGTACTGTATGCACTATGTACTGTATACACTGCACTGTATACACTATGTACTGTATGCACTGTATACACTATGCACTGTATACATTATGCACTGTATACACTATGTACTGTATACATTATGCACTGTATACACTATGTACTGTATGCACTGTATACACTATGCACTTTATACATCATGCACTGTATACACTATGCACTGTATACATTATGCACTGTATGCACTATGTACTGTATGCACTGTATACACTATGCACTGTATACACTATGTACTGTATGCACTATGTACTGTATGCACTGTATACACTATGCACTGTATACACTATGTACTGTATACACTATGCACTGTATACACTATGCACTGTATGTAAAAAAAGAAAGAAAAAAATCATGGCACATAATGATTCGTGAAATCACGCCTCATGAGCATCATGAAAATGTCTGTTGGGTTGATTCATATTTGCTACTGCAGATAGTAGATTCACTTGTTCTAAAATAATTTGAATCTACATATTCATGCCAAATGAGTCTCTGTAATATGATGGTTAGGTAATGAGTCGCTCGTACAAGTCCCAACAACGGAGTAAAAAAACAACAACAATAGGAATGTGGAAAAAACATCAATTCTGCTGTGATTTTGAATCCAAATCTTTCCCGTACCAGACGCGTGAGAGGTCGTCTGGTGTAAACCCACGATGAAGACGCTTTTTGTCCAATCTCTTTCCATCATTCAGGTTTTCTCCGAGGACGGTCCAGTCGTGATCTTTGACGCCCTGGCTGGTCACCTCCACCAAGTTCAGCTTCGGGCCCGCGACGAGGTGAACTCTGACAGCCAGTGGAGTGAATGGAGTCCCCTGTTTGTCGTCAGGCCGTGGGAAGGTCAGAGAGAGCACTTTCTAAGACTGAAGTCAAGAGATGACACAATAGAGTCAACATAAGAAACAAACATAATGAAACACCTTGGACTCTGTGTCACATGAACATTTTTTTATATTTTCTGACGTTTTTATAAACCAAAAGATTAATCTCATAAAATGATAAAACAAAAGATGAATCTAGAAAATATTCTGCATATTCATCGTTACTCACTAGAATAAATGCCTCAAATGTGTCTCTTTGCGTGTGCTCCAGTCTCCTCCACGTCTGAGTCTCCAGAGGAGCAGCCAGAGGAAAGATTTCCAGACAATTTTTTTCCCTTCAGCACAAAACCTGAAATCGCAACCGCAAAGTCACACAGTAAGTTATTATTATTTTTCTGCCTTTTATTTGACAGCACAGCTAAATACTGGAAAGATGGGGGGTGGGATTGGATTTGGGCATCTGCGTTATGGCTTTTCATGTGTGTGTGTGTGTGTGTTTATGTTGTCACTCAACAGTAGTACAATGACTTCTTTTTCTTCCTTTTCTTTTTCTTTTCATGACCATTTCTGCCAATGATATTCCACCCCCAGTTGTTTTTGCTCCAGTTGCTGCTCCCGCTCACAGTGCATGTTCCACTCCCACTGCTCCTTTTACTACTCATTCACACGGTTTTGTCTCGTACTTACCGCTGAGACATTGCTGTCACAACTAATGTGTTTGCTACCGTTGCTCCTCCCTGGAATCATTATATCAAAAAACAAAACAAACATCCATTGTCTCATTTTGAGGCGTAAATAATTATTAACACACGTCAAGTTGATCAAAGGTGGGATCTGTTTCACGCCAACCTGCGTTTCAAACAGCAGGACAAGTATGTTTTTGTGGCTTTTTTTTTGTGTGTGTTTGATCAGAATTGTTTTCCCCCCGCAGTATGATAAATGCATGTTTGTGTGAAAGCTGTAATGCCACATTTTAAAATTAACTTCTCACCAGGGAGCAATTAAATCTGAGAACACATCGCGCTATTTATTTCTCTCTCTCACACAAACACCAGTGGATGGAAAAAAAGAAAAACCTGAAATATGAATGTTCACAGGTTTCAGAAGAGAAACACACAGCGACGTGTGCGCTGTGTCTCATTCCACTTTGTCTTCGCTTCCTTCTTATTCCTCAACTTTGATTCTGGTTTCCAACTTTTCTATTTTTATATGCTATCTGTCTCTTCTATCGTGCATCTGCTCCCACCTTGATCTCTTATCTCTCTCTCTCTCTCTCTTCCCCCCCCAACCCATGTTGTGTGTTTTTTCCTCCCTCCCAATTCAGATTCTGTACATCCTGAGGATGAAGGGAATTTGGGTTTGGTGATACTGCTGGTTTTGTTCTCCGTGGTCATCCTCACCACCGTCCTTTCCCTCATCTTTGTTATCTGGTAAGACACACACACACACACACACACACACACACATACACGCACACACATCCACATCCGCAGGCCACAGCTATGTGGTCTGTTTACTGATTGTTTTTTTATTTCCAGGGTGAGACAGAGGCGGCGCGATCATGTGACCAAACAGGAACTCACCTCTATGGTCAAGATGAAGTCCATGCCAATCTAATGTGAGATGCACATTTGGTTGTGACTCTTTTCCTTTATTTCTTATTTTGTAATTGTTTGGTAATTGCTTATTTTCATTTTGAGACATGATGATAAACTCTATGTACTGCCACACCTCTTTTAACACATAATTAGAATATTATGACGGTGGACTATAGACATATATATATATATATATATATATATATATATGTCTATATCTATATTTATTTATACATACAGTATATATTAGTGCTGGGCAAAGATGAACAAAATTAATCGATTAATCGCATTATTTTTCTGTGTTTAACAGCGATTAATCGCATGAATTAGTGTATTACACGCTTTTATTTTAAAGTAATGTTCAGAATATATACAACAGGCACTCTCAGAGCAACAGCAAGTTAACATACAGTATATACATCTGTTTCAATTCTGAACAGGTCTAGCAAAGAAAATAAAAAACACAGCTGGAATTTACTGTGCAGGGGACTTTTTACTCTGTAAAGCCTCTGAAAAAATAAACACTTTCAGTGATGCAGGTTGAGCAGTTACACTGACCCGCCGCCATTTTTGTAGTCCGCTCCGTTTCATACAAATTTGTTTATCCTCCTTACGACGGTGAGTCTTGAGGCTAATACGCGCCGTCTTTCGTTGCGTTTCTAAGGACGCTCCTCAGAACGACCTCTTCCACTGCAGGAATCGGCCTGCAGTCCGTTGCTCTCCACTTGGCCGAAGCATGTGTTCATTGTTCCTGCGTTGGTTTATTGACAGTTCTCCCGCTCGCCGCATCCAAAGTAGTCGGAACCCAAAGTTTCGCTTCACTGGTTGTTTTGGTAGCTATTGGCATCAATGCTGTGTAACGCCTTTAAGACATACTTCATGCTCGTGGTACTTCATGCTCGTGGTACTTCATGCTCGCGGTCCTTCATGCTCGCGGTCCTTCATGCTCGTGGTCCTTCATGCTCGCGGTCCTTCATGCTCGCGGTCCTTCGTGCTCGCGGTCCTTCATGCTCGTGGTCCACTCGTGGTACTTCATACTCGTGGTACTTCATACTCGTAGTACTCCGTTGATGAGATAACTCCAGTTTGCAGTGGTTACAAATAACTTTGCTTTTATCAACTACGCCGTCTGGTAGAGATTTAAAATGAAAGTATCCATTTAAAAGTACCTTTCTCCATGTTCTCGGTCAATGTGTGCAGCAGTGTTACCCTCCCAGTGCAAAGAAAATAATGCTGTTAACGCATGAAAAAATCCTTCTTCCCTGAAGCACTTTGCATCAGATGTATTTTGTCTGGTTGCACACGTGTTGTGAAGATGTTGAGTTCCCACTGATGGCCACACACACGGCGCTTTATGCTTCTTAGTTTAGCTTGTTTGCCAGATAGTTTGCGACCTCTGGATGGTGACCAGCCTCCGCGGCGGAGATAATTAAAATCCTAATGAGGCGTCACTTTCAGATTCATGAGAGGACCACAGAATGCACTCGGAGTTAAGCCAGTGAGAACCGTACAGTGAGAACCGTACAGTGAGAACCGTACAGTGAGAACCCAAATGGTTGAAAGTAAACAACATTCAGACAACCCTTCAGATAGCCAGCCAACATGTGATTATAAGCCTAACAAACACAGATTATAGCCCTGCAAGAATGCCTGTATGTTATTCAGCTCTGCTATTTAAATCTGTACTTTTAAGGCAGCGCTTAATTACATTATGATTTATGCTTTTTTCTTCTGTTTCCATCCATCCATCTCTCCTTCATTTCCTCTTTTCTCCAACCTCTCTTCCTGCTTTTTCACATCAACTTATTTTCTGTTTTTCCCTCTCCTCTCCTCTCCTCTCCTCTCCTCTCCTCTCCTCTCCTCTCCTCTCCTCTCCTCTCCTCTCCTCTCCTCTCCTCTCCTCTCCTCTCCTCTCCTCTCCTCTTCCCCTCCTCCTCTCCTCCTCTCCTCCTCTCCTCTCCTCTCCTCTCCTCTCCTCTCCTCTCCTCTCCTCTCCTCTCCCTCTCCTCCCTCTCCTTGCTGCCCAAGAAGGCGACTTGGCCCTACTTAAGAAATGACCAGGCTGTGGACAATGTCCAGGCTTCAGGGACAAATGGACTACTGGGAGCATGTTATGCTCAGTGAAAGACTTTTTTTTAACATTGTTTATTTGTTTTGTTCTTTGGCTATATTTGGTTGTTTGTTTGTTTGACTATTATTTACTTGGTTTTCAAATGAAGCTGTAGAGTGTTTTGCTGTTCTTGCGATAGTGGAATAAAACCAAACCTCTCCTCTCCTCTGCTCTCTTCTCCTCTCCTCAGGTTGATTTCAAGCATCTTCTCCTTGTCGGCCCGTTCTAGGGCTCCTCCCGAGAGTCGGCCTTTGCCTGGACCACTGCAGCAAGCTGACCGTCCGTATTCAACTACATTAACCAGAATGCATCTGCCATGGTCCAACCAGGATCCAAGACCGGGATGAACCCGTGCAGGGAACTCTGTGGGGTAGGGTAAAGTTACCCAGTGTAAAAGCTGACCGGAGGGTATGTTTTGCAAGACTTCCCCGGACAAATCTAAACAGTCACATTTAGCTGCACAACCCATAATGCATCAGCAGACTATTTCTACTGTCCTTGGCTTCAGGAGAAAACAGACTAGTCAGTTCAGTTTTTTGTTTCAATTCAGCAACGTCACTGTTCAAACCTCAGCGGACCGTAGGAGCGACACTGCATCAGGACATTTGAGTTCACTCACAACCAATGCTGCTTCAGGTGGACTGGCTCCTCCCCCTTTATGTTTTTGGAGAGGAGCAACATTTTTGGAACTTTTAAGCAAGGAATGAAGTGCAGCTGCCAAACAGGAGAACATATGCTCTTTTTTTTTTTTAAATTTGTGGAAAAGGGAAGATTTCTTTCTGGAGACAACGATCCTCTCTGCTCCCCGCCCAGAACTCCTCACGATCCTTTATTTTGTCTTTAGATTGACGAAGAGGAGTCACAGATTAATGTGCGTCCGTTATTACAACGACTGACCCACCGACTCAATGCTGTGAAGGAAGCATAACTGCCAGTCTCTCTCTGTGTGTGTGTGTGTGTGTGTGTGTGTGTGTGTGTGTGTGTGTGTGTGTGTGTGTGTGTGTGTGTGTGTGTGTGTGTGTGTGTGTGTGTGTGTGTGTGTGTGTGTGTGTGTGTGTGTGTGTGTGTGTGTGTGTGTGTGTGCGCTAAAGCAGCAATTTCGGGCATTAATGGATTAATGGTCTCAGCTGATAGGGGAGGGGGGGTGAACCCGCTCCAAGCTCGTGAACCTTGAAGGGTTGGACATAAAGGATACGGTCCGGTGTGGGCGTGTCCGGGTTTGGTTGTCTAGACTTTCATTTCATTTACGACGAGTGATTTCATGTTGCATGTTCTGCTCCTCATCCTGTCTCGACGTCTTTAGTACAGGTCTTCTTTCGTGTCTTTTGTTCCACCTCTTTCCATCCATCCATCCATCCACTGTTACTGAATGTGTGTGAATGAAAGAGAGAGAGAGATATGGGCCTTTCACAAACTACCAGCGTTATGACGTTACGTTGATACTCAATTAGAACCTTAGATATTCAGCAGTCCTGTCTTGACTCCAAACTACCCCTACTAACTGCATTCTCAATGTGTGCCATTACAGTTCTCTCACACACACAAAACCTTTTAAAGAGTAATTTAACACCAGGCATAAAAAGCAGCGTTTTGCTGCCACCTGGGGTCGAAGGTTTTGTGTGTTTTTTTTAAACTCTGGCCACACCACTGATTAGCATGTCAAACGTGACACTGATGGGTGTCTTGGAGTGCACCTCTACATCACCAGTGAGAAGTTCAGTTTCAGTTTCAGGGGGGGGTGTAAAGTTATTCTTTAAAATCAGGACGGCACTTTATTATTTGTGATTTGCACATAGTCTAGGGAGGGGGGAGAGGTAGAAAACAATTTAAATGCATGTCCGTGTCCACAGTAGGACTACAGCTTTATTTAACAATTGGTATCATCCATTGATCTGTGGGATCTTTTTTACATTTTTTTTTATTTTACTTTAGCCTGGGCTTAGGTCTGGGCTCATTGCAGCAGTAGAAGAATACAGCAACAAGGCAATAAGAGGCATATTTCACCTAGATACAAAAGCTTATTAAAGGCCACCTTTATTAACAGAATGAGAAAAACGAGGTTGTAGGAACATATGATAACGAGCTGGTTCATTTATATGATAAAACATGTATAAAGTCGCCATGACAGCGCTACTAGAGGTGTAGCTTAAATGCGAATGGAAAGCTTGGGAGGGCAACCCGACGGCTAACTACACCTGGTGAGGGGGCGTTCAGGGTCACGCGACTGACGAGAGCGGCGAGAGCGACCTTCGCTCACTGTCCTCGTGCGCCGCGTCCAGCCACGCGGTCCTCACGGCGGGTCGAGCCTGAACTACCTGTAGAGCAAACCGGATGCTCGAGCAGGAGGCATTAAATAAAAGCACCGGTTTCTGTCTTTGTCACAGTGGTTATGGAAGGCCATGTTATGAAAATATACCTCTTGTACGGTAGTTTCTCAAAATAATGACGTATGTGTCACCTCGTCATTTTGAGATACTTATTAAAAATTTAGCACGTTTCACAACAATATTTTCATCGGATTCTTTTTTGATGGGGCTTCAATAGGTATACTTATTGTCATGTTCTCTTGAGCCAAACTGTCTCGTTATCTGATTTGACTGACTAATTGGTTGATTGATTTATTGATTGACTGTAGTTTTGGTCAGAAACATAAGATGCATCGAAGTCAGACTTTATTCAAACTGTATGTTCACTCAAGCTAGCTCCACATATTATGCATGGGTCCAGTTGAAGCTTTTTTTATATATATATATATAATTATATGTTACGTTTGGAAGAAAAAAAAATACATTTCATGTATGTAATCATACAATTTGTTTATATGTAAAAAAAAAAAATTAAAAAAAAGAGAGAGAAAAAAAAGTAAAACATAAGGGAAAGTTTCCCAGACATGGTTTAACTCAGTCTTGTGTTAATAAATGTTGCAGTTCATTATATAATATACAAGTCAATTGTGAAACAAAATATTAATTATATTTCATTGGAATATATTCCTAAGTAAAAATATATTTTTTTTACAATAAATCTAATCAGAAGAAAATGGCAATACATATTCAGTAAATACTCAATTAAGCTTTTAAAGGTTTTTGTTGTATAACATTGCCATGTAAATGCCTAAACGTGAATGAAAGGAGATGACCCACAGAAACATAGTATTAGTGAGTGATGATCCATGTCTGGAGAACCTTTCCACCATTGTGTATTTGTTTGTTTCTCCCCAGTTATATGAAGCTGTGTTACTGTATGATTACTGTATGTGTTTTCTAGATATGTCTTCTTCCCACCTGCTATACTTCAATGTTACCTTGTTCAACTTGTTCAGTGTATTTACAAGTTGTGTTTGTCAGTAAGCTGTCAAATGTGTCAGATAAATATTAACATAGTGAAAACTAAGAAAAATAAAAGATCTATATTATTGACACACAAATTTGAAAATTGTTAATTGGTGGGTCAATAATGAATGCAAGTGTTTTTTAAATCATAATATTACCTCCAAATATGATGTCACCGATGATTTCCTTCAATTCTTGACAGTTCCAATAACCCGGATATTGAATACATTTCTCTGTGCTTTACTGGGCCTTTAATGGAAATAATGTGGCCATAATCAAGATAATGAGCCTGTTGCCCGCTCACACATTTTAACTACATTGCTGCATATGCTGTTTAGTGCAGCATAACTGCACAAATATTAGATTTGTCATAATTGCTTGGTTTCACTGGTAACAAAGTCAATATTATTTCCAATCTAAACAGCAAAGTAAAATTCAGAAATGTATTTCTTTATGATTAATTTTTCAAAGATACTGAGTCCCGTTCTATAACCCCTCCATTAGACTGAATTGTGTGGCCAAGCGCAGTAGCAGTGACTGTTCATGGCTTCTGTCTCTATGGCGCGTCATCATCGTTTGCCATCTTTATGTCTCTTTCTATTTTTTTGTGGATCATTTTGTGGTATTCTCAGTTTTTCTATGTTCCTCTGCAGTATGCGATGGCTTTATACATATATATTTATATATGTGTATATATATATATATATATGTGTGTGTGTGTGTGTATATATATATATGTGTGTATATATATATATATATGTATATATGTGTGTGTATATATATATATATATATATATATATATATATATATATGTATGTATGTGTATATATATATATATATATATATATATATATATATGTGTGTATATATATATGTGTGTATGTATGTGTATATATATATACACATGTATATATATACACATATGTGTGTATATATATATATATATATATATATATATATATATATATATATATATTTACTTTATGTGTACAACAACAAATATCACTATAAGCTGTTCTTTTTCCTTTACTTGTATGTGTCTGTGAAATAAATACTATTTTATCACACTTTAGCATCATGGGTCTAATTCTGTTTCTTTTGTGTCATCATTGGAAACATATTAGTGGATCTGCTCTCTGTTTATTGGTTGGTTAAACGTTCACAATCTAGAGATAATTACTCTTAATAGATGAGCCAGTGTTGTATCTAGTCTTTTCATTCTTACGTGTTGCTGTTGTAAAGCTTTGGGTTGTGTACACATTGTGAATCATGGATGCCCAGTGGAGGGCTTGGTTTGAGCACTGGGAACATTGGGGGGAGTTCTAATGTTACTTGATGGAACTTTATTCCGTGGAACGGTAATTCTGACTTCCTCCTTCCAGCTGTGGTCAGGATATTCCCACTTAGCAGCAGCTCTCACATAAATACTCAGCAGCAGCACATCCTCTTATGAGGATATATGATTTTTACAACAGCATTCACTGTGGAAATTACAGGGTTAATGGGACATTAAACTATTTTGTCTCTGTTGGGATGTCATCATTATGCAAAGAGATTGAGTGTATTGAATGAGAAGGGTATGTTTATTTCTTTAACTTGTTTTTAAAACCAGCCACAGTCGCCCTAAAAAAAGCCATAGTTTAAGTATGATGAAGTTTAGTATGTTGAAATAAATCATGTAAATAAATAAGTCATGGTATAGGTATAGCATGTCAAAAAAAAGTGAGAAAAATGTCATGTATGTAGTAATAAGTCAGGTCAAGGTCATGTCCAGGCAACACATGCTTGTTATCCAACGTCCTCGCAGTTTTATTGTTGTGGTTTAACAATAAAGAACGACAGAAATGTGGAAGTAGAGAGAAATCTTCGTCCTGGATCGGGTTTTTGAGGGACTGCTGGAGAGAACTGCCTTTTCAGAATGTCATTTTATGCAACTAGTCGTATGATTTTAGTAAATAAATGTGCCTCTTACTCATGGTACCAGATAATGCCTGTTACAGCAAACTAGTCATTTTACGTGAAGCTTTTTAACAAACATTTGGTCGATCACTTTTCAATATTAAAACAATCACATTTTTGTCAAAGGACACGACATCCAGAATTCAGTGGAGAAAAATTTATTTGCATCTTGTACAAAAGAAACTTCTCACCGAAACAGAGAATGCGAAAAATAAATACCCGAGAACAGTAGAACCAGTAGAATGTGGAGTGTACTTACAAAAATAAGTCAATGAAATCTATTTCTTTTTACATATCTGTGGACACAATCGCGTTTTGTTCCAAAAAGGAGAAACCTCCCCAAAAAAAAAGAAATGACAATGTAGCGCACATTCCCAACAGCTGAAATATGAAACTCTTACATGCAGAAAAAATTAAAACAAATGTAAACACAACAGAAAACCCAAACTTTATCTGAGCTTCAAGCCGAGGACCGTCGCCACGCGGCTGCGTTTCATTTCCTCAAAACTCAATCAGAAGGACAAACTTTTTGGACCGTCAACATTTAAGAATGAAATCAGTGAATTTTCCAATGACGACTAAAATTCTAACAACGCAGCCAGCTTTCAGTTTCCTTCAAAACAACAGCAAACGGAAGCCCTAACAGATGGTATAGAAACAACAGAAACTGTTTCAAACACAATCCATTATTATTATTATTGTCTTTCACGCTTTGCATTAACACACATCCTGGATCAACTGTATTGAGACATGAATTGGACTTCTGAGAGCTGAAACACTCGGCTTTTACACCATTAAACTTTTCAAAACTGTATTTCCATTCAACTTCATTTATTTTTCTCTGATTTGAGTAAATGTATATATAATACAATTTCTAAAGATCGAGATTTAACGAAGTGATGTGAGATTATTTTTCTTATTAGCTGACAATCATATTTCATCACTTACCTCATGGACAGGTATCACGTATGTGGGACAGGAAGTTACCTCAATACAGCAGCAAACCCCCTAAATACCCCCAAAAACTGAACTCTAAAATCGAATAAATGATTCTCTAAAATATTTGTTTTGCCCTGCAAGCAAATGCAAATACAGACAATTCTATTATCTTTGAATCATAAAAACAACATAAATACGAAGCAAAACCAGTTTCTTATATAAATAATCTCATAATTGTTTCTGTGTGTGAATCGAAAGAAGATCCAGCTGCAGTTAGAGCATGTCGCGTGTCACGACCATAATGATAATAAACAGCCAGTGTGGAATATGTTCATCATACTAACATGAAAGATCCATCCTGAAGGAAGAAACATCGGCAAAGCTCAAACTAACGCAGCAAAATCAGAGATGATTGTCAAATATACACAGAACCAGTTTGAGTGTGAGCTTTCTATGAGAAAAACTTGAAAGACGGATAAAAATGAGTCCCGTGAACGCCGCCGTTTGGACTTAAAAGGCACGTTTGTGTAACTGGATGAAAACACACACCAAAAATATACTTCAGGCTATATATATATATATATATATATATATATATAAAAAGCTTATTTTAACAGCAACTACAAGAAAAATAATGTAAAGCTTCAAAACTACAAGGCACCTTTTATCAAATCCTTGTCACGTTTTAATTTCCCTGTTATGTTTACGTCAGCATCTCTCTGACAAAAAAATGCTCCTGTACATTTATTTCCTTTGGGGAATGAGCAGACCACCATTCTGTTTAATATTCTATGTAATAGAAATGAAGAAAAGGTGATGCTCGACCTGTCAAAAGAGGCGTCTGACTTCCTTGTTGACTGGTGTATCGAGGTGTCACACCGCAAATAGGCTGTGAGTCCACCAGGAGTTTCTGTTTTTTGAGGTAAACAGTTTTCTGTTGCACTTCCTGCTGGTGCCCAGGAGAGGGCGATAAACATGTCGGCTCTGAGATTTCCTCAAAGGTTTCTTGAGAAGTTTCCTGCAAAGCACTTGATTCTAATTATAGAGGAAACACTGTGTCCCCAGAGTTCAACTGGGACACTTTAATATTATTTTAGTCAGTGCATATAAGAAGTCAGCAAATCATGCACACATGCCAAATCGTTTCATAAGCATCTTGAAAGGAAGAAGAATAACAGTCCTTTCTAGGAGATTATTGGGAAATCACAAATTACCATTACAAAATGTAACATTACATAGGAAAATGTCCCGGTGGACTTTTGGGTTTAATCACATTTAGCAGTTATCTTTTTGTTTTGAGAAGAATGGACTTTGCCGTGTGCAGCCTGCAGATGAGATGACCTCCCATCTGTGAGCGTGAGAACGTGGCAGGTTTAGAAAGAGGTGGTCAGTGTCCAGTGATGCGTACCGAGAGAATGCGGTTACACTTTGGTGACGTTGTTAGCGAGCTGCTGCTGCTGCTGCTGCTGCGGTGGCTGCTGCTGGTCTTCGTCTTCGTCGTCGACGCTCAGGTCCAGCCTCAGGTTATCCAGGGTCTGACGGATCGTCAGGGTCTCCTTCCGCCTGTGAAGAGAAGACGGGGACGGAGAGACTTATGGCGACGCACTTCATGCCATGGCGATAATGCGACCATGAACGAGACCGTATGTGTATTTGGGCCTTTAATGTGTAGGAAAAAGATCTACATGTCCTCTTCATGCCATACAGGGGGAAAAAAACAGGTGTTTAACCACTGGTAACCATAGCAACCACTGTATGCGTGTTAGAGTACGTACTTGGTCTGCAGGTGTTGGTCGAGCAGCTGCCTCTGCAGCCGGCCGCTCGTCTCCCTCTCCTCGGCCAGCTCCCTCTGGGTGTGGCGGTACTGCGCCTCCTTCCTGCTCGCCTCCTCCTCCGCCTCGTTCAGCTGGCGCTTCAGAGAGCGCATCCTCTGGGTCATCTGGGGGACCAATCACAGAGCCGCGTTTCAGGGTCGGACAGAGGGATGGGACATGTTCACTGAGACGAGGTTGTCCCCGCCTACTCTTATTAACCCAAACAATTGTGACGCGGCGGCTGTTCGTTGTCGTCGCCGTGTTCACCGTGAGAAAGATTTCAAAAAAGAAAATGTTTGAAAAAAGTCCCAGAGAACTGTGTCTTACTTGAATGCGACCAAATTAAAAGGCCCAAAAAGGCATTTAAAGTTAATAGGGATTTCCTAAAAAGAAAATGTTTAAAGAAAATAAACCCAAACTGTAAATATCCAATGCAAATTACTTAATAGACAAATATAATATCAAAAAGAGAGCTGGATTCTATCAGGGTTGAGATATGCACCGCCCTCTTTATGCCCATGTGACACCGTCTAGACTGTTGATGGAGTAAGCTGCGATGTTAGAAGAGGACCCAACAACATGTTGGAGTTTGTTCGGCATCCTTTTTTATCCCTTTATTTATTGTTTATTTTGTGTTATGCATATTAGCAAAGGAACAAGTGGATCAGACTGTTCTGTAATGTGGCCTTCATGTCGGGGAGTGTGTGTGTGTGTGTGTGTGTGTGTGTGTGTGTGTGTGTGTGTGTGTGTACCAGGTCTTTCTGCTCCGTTGATATCCTGTGCTCCTCCTCCATCTGGTCGCTCAGCTCGTTGGTCTTCCGCTCCAGTTTACTGACGGCGTTCGCCAGGACCGACTTGTTCCTGCGCAACACACACACATCCGCCCGTTAGCTGCTATGGCGACACGATCAGCAGACTTTTAGAAACTTGCTTGAGAAGGAGACTAATCCGTCACACAAGTTTAGAAACCCGGAACAAAATGTTTTTTTTTTGTTTGTTTTTTGTTCCTTTTAGAAGCCTCAGGAACCGGTTCTTCAGAACGACGGCCTCGTGGTCGCATGCCTCCGTACAGACGTCACATTATCCTATTAGTTTGTCTTCAGTCCATCCGATTGTGCCAAATTCCAGCAAATACGGGCGGACGGTTACACGACCTTGACTTTGACTTGAGAATAGACCGAACCTACGGACAAAGCCCAAATTCACGGCCTAACAGTTTGTTTAACGGGTCACGTGACTGACCTCTCCTCTGTCCTCAGGGTGTTCTCCAGCTCTTTGACTCTGCTCTCCGCTCTGGAGATGACATCCTCCTGAACTCTGGAGCTTTGAAGCTCCTCCACCTCCAGACGCAGCTCCCGCAGCTGAACAGAGAGAGAGAGATGATATTAAACACAGTGCTTATAAATGGAAGCTAAAGGCCGTCCTTTTCACTGAAGCATTTTCAGAAATGAACACACAGTACTTGTATCGGCATTCTTGTTTAGTTTTTTATTCACACTTAACATTCTTAAACTTTTGTCTAAGTTCATGAGTGCATTAGCTTATATAGCTGCATAGATAGTCGGTAAGTAACAAGACATTATAGTACAGAAACGTCAAAGACACAGAAACCGTGTCTCCATTACAGCTTGTCTATCAGAGTGCAATCAGATTTAAGGATGCTTATTTAATAATGGGTCTTTATGTTGTGCTAAAACGTAATAACCGTTCATTCATCTTTCTAAAAACTCCGTCAGTATCTCAGAGAGATGGAGAAAGGTATTGAGAAAGAGGGTCTAAATGTAGTCTGAGGGAAGAAGTGCAAACACACACACACACACACACACACACACACACACACACACACACACCACAGTACCTGTCTCTCCATGGCGACCTTGTCAGTTTCCAGCTGGTCGTTCAGATCCTTCTCCTGGATCACCTTCAGCTGCAGCTGCTCGTTCTGACAGCCAACACACAGACAGACGTCTTAATAAACAGCCAGACCAAGTCAGCCAAAAGTCAATGAGACGGGACGGCGAGTAAGCCGACGTGAAGCCGATCACTTCCTGTTTACCTGCTCAATGGCTCTCTTGTGTTTGTTGGCCCATCTCAGCTCGCTGTCATGCAGCTCCTCCAGATCGCTCTCCAGGTCGATCATCTTCTCCTGCGAGAGTCCAAACAGTAACAAGTCATTGTCAGAACACGTCGTTTGTTTGTTTTTCAGCTTCTGATCCGAGGTCAGCCGTCTGCCGCCGTCTCATCAGCGGAACACATGCGGGCTATTTAGAAAACAGGCGCAGATGAAGTATCTTCAGGAATAGCGACACGATGAACATTTAGGATTATGGGATTAGCGCGCCAATTGCTTGAACGGGATTTGCATAATTAATACCTCATTAACCCCACGCTCTTGACGGTTTGCATGACTGATTAATTCAAGTGGACATCTCCGTTTGAATCATAAGGTCACGTATGTAAACACACCGCGGAAAGTGACACTTTTACTTTTTTGGTTTAATTGGTTCGCAATTTGATATAATATGTTTGAATATTTATGGATTAAAAAAAAGGTACGGTGCCCAGCTGATCTTCATCAGCAACCAGTGGGCTGGCAGCAACAAACAGGGGAAAGTCAAAAAGCACGGACCACCACATTTTTGGTTTGGGTGTTTTCATGGGATGAGAATACTTTTACTTAGTATATTACAATATAGTATATATTGTCTAATCATTCATTTCATATGCAACCTATGCACTTTGTACCTGAGCCAGTTTCACTTGTTTGGCCAGCTCCTCTTTGGTCTGGTGAGTGCTCTGCAGCTCCATGTGGAGGTCGTCCACCGACCTCTCCGCCTGCTTGCACTGCAGCTGGATCCTCTCTCTCAGCTGGATCTCCTCCTCCAGCGTCCGCTCTTTGTCAATCAGCTTGCCGGAGACCTGCACGCACGGGACAGGACGCATCATGTGATGTCATGTTAAAGGGCTGACACAGCCGGGTCATATTTAGTTAGTGTTGGACGGGGCAGGGGGGGCGCACCTCTCCCTGCAGTCTGCTGACGAGGGTCTGCAGCCTCTGCTGCTCCTGCTCCTTCTCCAGCAGAGACTCCTCCAGCTCCTCCACCCTCAGCTGGCTGTCTGCTCGCAGCTTCTGATGCAGGCTGAGCTCGACTGAGGCCTGCGTGGCGCCCTGCAGGGCTTCGGCCAGCTGGAAGCACACACACACACACACACACACACGGGGACACACGGTGAGCAGGTACACACACACGGCTGTGCACACACAGCTTTACCAGCGCCGGAAAGAAGTGTCACTCAAGGGAACGCATCCTTTATCAACTCTTTTTGCAAACGTAACTGTATCATGCTGCAGTGCTATGAGTTTGTAAAAAATGGCAAACGGTTAAGTGTCCTGGGAGAGATTAGCTTGTATCCACTGGTTTTGTTTACGGTATTTGTTTTATGAATGCATACATGCATTTTTGTTTTTGTTTCCTAAAAACTGTTTTATTCTCTGTTAATTCACAGGAATTTAACAGACTAGTAAAACTACAGTTTAGCGTTCCCTATTTTGTTGTTTTTATTTTGAAAGAAGAAAATCTCCTTTTTTATTTTTTATTTTATCTTGATGTATCTTGACTTTTTTTTGCATTTTAATATGTAAACAAGAGAAATACATCAGTCATGAAAAAAAGAATCTCAAGATTCCTGTGCTGCAAGTATTAATTATTTTTGTTTCACTCTAATATTCCAATAATACGTAGGAAGGTATACGTGGAAAGGATTATGTATTACGGTAATGTATTATTGAACAAATAAAACATCTCCGTCTGTACCTCGGACTCCAGTCTGAGGACGTTGCTGTTGAGCTCCGACGTCCTCTTGTCTCGAGTGTCTTTGTGGACCTCCAGCTCCTCCAGCTGTCTCTCCGCCAGCCACAACTTTTCAGACAGCGTCTGGGCGTGCAGCGTCTGCTTCTCCAGGTTCTCCTGAACACAACACACACACACACACACACACACACACGGTTCAGAGCTCTGCCTCCTTTCACTATATGAATTCTATATGAACATCAATTCTCTTCCCCCTGTGTGCTCGTTGATTTACTGAGACACTGAACTGATTGAATGACACCAATTTAAAAGCTGACAACAAGCTTTGGACATTTTTGGGAATTTTAAATCTCCATATTTTCCCAGAGGACCTTTTTTTTCTTTCTTGCCAATGAACCAGGTACACTGTTGCATATATAACTACAACCAACAATATCATGTGGTGCCTTAATGTCATCAGCTTATCTGGAGTTGGAAACCTTTGCATTGTGAAAAAGTTACAATATGAATTATGATTGCGTTTTTAACATGGATTAGATGAACAGAAGGATTTAAGTGTTCCTTGAGAAAATTATTCTCATCGGATTATGTGAATTTGAAATGATTTGGTCACGTTTTGTGCATTTCCCCTCTGGAGTTACATGCTTTTCACAGTTGTCATTGTCGTTGTTGTTTGAAAGCAGAGGAAGAGAGGAACTGTGTGAGAAGCTGCTGTGTACCTCAGCGTCATGGATCTTGTTTTGGAGCGACTGCTGGAGAAAGCTGAAGGCGTACTCCTGAGTGTTGGCCTCCACCATCATGTCCCGGGCCTGCTTCACCTCAATCTGATCAGGACAGGAAAAGAGTCAGTCACGGAAACCCCCTCACGGACACCTACAGTATCAGTACATCCATCCTCTCACACCTCCATCTCCCTGCGTCTCTCGGCCATGGATTGGTTCTCCCTCTCCATCTCAATCATCTGCTCTCTCATCCTCTTCATCTCGTTGGTCAGCTGAGTGTTGGTCCTCAGCAGGTCCTCGTTGTTCACCAGCAGGCCGCGCATCTCGAACCTGCAGAGGGAGGCAGAGTTACAAAAGGCATTTCAATCAAATCCTTTGCATTCGATTGGATCGCTACAAAGTGGGCGGACCTCAAATGTCGATACACGTTTAGATTGCTTGTCGGACGTACAGTATGTCATTCATTATTGACAGCAATTAGATTTGGAGATAAAAATTCTAAGAAATAAAAAAAAAATGTCATAGACTGTTCTGTACTGTGTATAGGTGTTCAGTAGGATTGGGGGCATATTTTTCATTGCATCTCAACTTAAAGTTAATCCCTAAAGAAAAACTTTAGTGTGCCTTTAAAGACTGACAGCAGCTGAGAAGCATTATCTCCCCAACCTCTTCTGGGTTGAAGGTTCTCTTTAAAGAGAGTTTCACAATAAAGTGAAAAAATAAGAAGAAAGAAACCAAAAAGACGATGAAATGCAAAAATAACACCATGTCTGACCTTATCTGGTTCCTCTCCTTCTCCATCTCCACACTCTCTGCCTCTAGGAACTGGTTACGCTGGAGAAAACACACACACACACACACACACACACACACCATCAAATATATATTCTGACTTGTGGTAACAAACCGCACTCTTACAGCAGAAGTACTTGGTATCCCAGAATGAGGCCTACCTTCTGGCAGCCGTCCATCTGTTTGGTCAACTCCTCGATGTAGTTTTTTTTATTCGGCACTCCCACAGTAGCAGAGCGCAAGCTGTAGTGGTTGGAGGGGGCGACCTGTAGCAACAAAAACAGGTATTGAAAGAGAGAAAGAGAGAGGGCAGTCAGATTTAATGGTCATTTATGTTATGCTAAAATAACAGTTCATGCATCTTTTTATATTTGAAACGTACTGCGTTGTTGACCTCGCCCCTCCTCTTCACCAGGGTGTCGTAGGCAGAGAAACGGGCTCGGGGGGCGTTGAGGCTGGGCGTGGGACTGGAGCTGCGACTGTTGTAGCTGTACATGTTCATCTCTGAGTTGGCAGGAGACAGTGCACCTTGAACCTGGAGATAAGGAGGAAGGGAGGGGGGAGGGTCATAGGGGGATGAGTGCCTCAGGAGACTGATTTCCCAGCAAGCTTAAATGTGTATGGAAGCCCTGAGAGGGAGAAGACAAATCTATATATACACATATATTATATTATTATATATTCTGGTGATCCAGAGGTTTCGAAGATCTAAGTAGTTTACTCTCGTGTGTTTATGACTTAAGAACAGGTGACAAAAAGGTTATGCCAGGACAATCCCTCTAATTTCCTTATTATTTGTTTTGTTTTTTTATGTGAAAAAACTGTTGCCAGGAACATTCTGTCTAGCTCATTCTTGTGTGTTTTTGTAATACTCTATTTTCTGAAATGCGTTTCAATCGGCACTGAAGACAAAACATTGTTTTTTAGTTTTTTAAATTAGGCGTATTGAAAGGGGTTTGTTTGATGTTTATGTGACATTAAAAGCACTACTAAAACATACAAACTGATGAACTGAAACAGACTAAACAAATCCACGGAAGATAAAGAAATGAGAAACCACCACAAACCTTGAACTCCGACATGCGGTACATGGGGTTGTAGTCTACGGAGGGACTGGCGTAGGGACTGTTGAACACCCTGGGGGGGCTGTCGACAACGCCCCACTGCCAACACACAAACAGGAGGAGGGATGTTCAGTAACAGCAGAGAGACAAAGCAACAACCAAAGGGCCGACCGGAGGCCAAACCAGACGTGTGGATCCAGCCACGATTATGGGTTTGCAAACTTTGGCTCTTCCCTCAATATTAAATAAGAAGAAGCTGGTTTAGTAGTTACGGCATTTTAAATAATACTTTTAATTAAATGCAAAAAACTCAAATGTAATGATCTAAAATATCTGAACATAATGATTACTACAAAAACAGGAACAAATATATTTACTAATGGTCCATAAATGATTGATTATTATTATTCAAAATGATGGTATGATTGGCTATTAATCACAAGTGATCATACATTTATTTAATCAAAGTAGATGCACATGTAGAGAAAATACTTGTCTTTGGAAGATTCATTGTCATTTAAACATGTCATATTGTATTTAAATGGTGTCGATATTGTGTCATTAATAGTTTATCAACCTTTACTTTATTAGCATTTTAAATTAAATTATAGGATCTAAAAATGTGATAACAACCAAGAAGAAGTTGAGAAACTTTTGACTTTTGTGATCAGTGAGGTATTCAGGTCGGCCAATAAGAAACTTTAAATCTGTGTTTTGTCCAGGAGATGGCGCTGTTCAATAACTGGAAAGGAAACATTGCATTATACTAATGCTGCATACATACATTTAAAGCATCCTGATGATTTATATATATGTTGGCATTAGCTGTATGCTAATTATGTCCTTTTTCAATGCTTTATGAAGTGCCATATTTATTTTTAAAGTGGACTTAATTAGATTCAGAAATAAGAAAGTTCATAAAACAACATGAACTAATTGTTGAGGAGTGTCTCTCTAAAAATAAGGTTAAAGACCATTCAACGGGGAAAAACTGAGGTATTAACCACGTTTATATTAACCAAACTAAACCTCCATCTTTACCAGCTGACTTTGACTCATACAAGTCAGATTCGTCTCTCAGTGCATATAGAATAAGATTGCTGCAGTAGAAGGAACATTACTGTTTTACATTTGATTGCGCTTGCAGATTATTTCTCTTGTTTGTGTTTTTGGTTTGTTTTTAATTGGACAGGTTTTATTTTTCATAATAAGATGGGGGTCATTGCATGGGAAATAAGAGGCCTTAAAGCTGTGTTTCGTCCAGGAGATGGCACTGTTTGATAACTGGTTCTGTGTTTCAGGAATCACAGATATGACAGAGACAGTTCTTTATGATAATCAGATGTCTAACCTAACTGATCCGAGACCACGGTCCGCCTCACCTACCCTGTCAGGCATAGTGTCCCAGTCCCGCGAGGCCAGGGACTCCAGGGACCCTCGGTAATTGTCCTTCCGCAGCCGGTTGGTCTCCCATCGGGCCGGCTTGGGGCCGTTCTCCCCCACCGTCCCGCCGCCTCCTGAACCATCTGCATCCCTGCCACTCAACCCATTGGTCCTGTGCTCGTTGTTGAGGAACAGCTGATACTTGGGGTTCTGGCTGGCCGGCATGACTCGGGGTGTGGTGGGCTCCTCCTCTGACGGGCTGTCCGGCTGCTTGTTCAGATCCAATTCAGGCTCCTGGAGGAGACGAGGAGGAATTAAATAAATGAAATATTTGAATATATAATATATAACGTCGGCTTCTTTAGCCGAAAATATCGCTAACTCTGTCTGTCTGCCGCTTGGTGCTGGACAGGTCGCAGGAGGGAAAGTTGTGTTTGGCAGCGCAGACAGACATATTAATTAAGATAACACACATATTTTAAGTTTGGGACTTGAACCTGGATTGTAACTTGTTTTGTAACTTGCAAACCAATGACTTTGTTCCACCTTTGCACATACTGTAGATAATATGCATATGTAAATAAACAGAGTCATCTTTTCTCAGCAAGCAAATGATCAGGCAGAAACAAACAGAATGCAAAAATGCACCAAAGTGTTCTGATCACTGTAATTTGTCCCAATTACTGCAATCATGCTGTAAAAATCAATGCAGTCGTAGCGTGAAGGTTGTTGTCATTATTTTAGACCATAAATAATATGGCAACATGCTCATTTACAGGAAAAGAATCAAGAAGTGAGAGTAAGTCAGGCCAGAGAGTTTTAGGCCGTTTGATTAGTACGATTGAGGCTTTATCATCTCGCCGTTGTTTCATGCTCTCAGGTCGTCATGCGGATTGAATGCAGGGAGATGCGTTGAAATAATAAACTCCTGGGGCCATGCTGCGTGCCATCCTCATGCAGACAAGATGCAGGGCCTATCGTTTCATGCAAGGTCATCGAAATGATCGCTCAGGACCTTTTTTTGGTTGCTTACCGATCCCAAGCCAGAGTCAGTCACTGAGTCTCTACCAGACTCTGCGGTTTGGGTTTTGCTCCTTGGTTCTGTGTCAGTCTTCTCAGCGCTGCCTCCTACTGGACAATCTATTCTTGCGGTGATCTTACTAGTGTGGGTGCCTCTCTGAGCCGACTGAGCCACGTTCTGGGTTTCCCTGAACGGAGAGGTCACGGTGATGCTGGGAGTGGAAGGACTCGACGTGGGCTTCGGAAACTCGGGAGCGGACTTTGGGACTTGTCCTGTTCCAGACGAGGGGCTCTGTGGGGAACCGGAGGAAGAGACGTGATCTGGACCGGAGAATTTACCGATCAGGTCTTTGACGCTGCCGGCTCGGTGCAAGTTTGAACTGCGGCAGAGGCCTGTGGCGGGTTTCTTAAGACTGGCCCTCCAGGCCTGCTTTGCCTCGTCTTCAGTCGGGTGAGGACTAAGTGGTGAGTGTAGGCGAGAAGACTCGGGCGCATGCTGAAAGAAGTGAACACAATAACAAATCCCCAACCACACCGTTAGCAAGAAGACTGAGCAGCACTAGCATGTTAGTAGCGGGTAATTTCACAGACAATACAAAGGGACCATGGGAGCTATTAGACCATTCATTGTTACTGGGAGCTTCAGATCATAGTGGGTACAAAAATGATCAGGGTCACTTTATGGCAATGTTGGGTCTGAAAAATATAGGCCATTTTATGGATATTGCCCATCTGTATAGCAGATGATAATGGTAACAGAAAAGAAAAGTTTACTTAAAATGAAGGCTTTGAAGGTTACTTTTGCTAAACAGCGACCACAAGTGGTAAATACAGGATCACGGCACATTGAATTTCCTGCGGTTTCCCAAGATTTTCTTTAGCTCTTTCTCTTGAAACAATACATTGTAGCCATCTGATCGCTACAAAAGGTACCTAATATGTTTACAGAGACCGGACAAAACTCCATTTGTATGAATATATGTGCAACACCCTCAGACTGTCTATATGCTATAAACAACAATGTTGTTGCCATATTTATGACTAGAATATGTCATTTTGAGCATTGATGGAGCAGCTACGATGATAGCGTAACCTAGCACCCCAAACTCCATTCAGAAAACAAGCGTTTTTAAAGTTGGTATTCCTGCGGACAATTATGAACCAAGACACGACGCAGTCTGGTTTTCCGACGCATAAACAATGTGCACAAAGCAGCAATAGAGGTTATGTTGGCCAAGGTTCATGAAACATTGTTGGTACTTACATGGAGGTAGGCCCTCCTCGAGTAATGCGATGAGAAGCACAACGTTAGCCGCAGTAAGGTTGCAGTGACAAAAGAGAAAGACTATGCTACTTCCTCTTTCAGTCGTTACTTCCTTTTAAACCTAGAAACAATGCGTTCACACACACAACGCAAATAGATTCAAAGACATCATTCCACCGCTTGGATTTGAACTTGATTCCTCCAAAGCAGCGTGTCAACGTGTTAGTCTCGTCTCCTTTTTTACAGTGTGGAGATGTTTTTGAATAAGCATAATGACATGAAGCCCAGTGTGTGTGTGTGTGTGTGTGTGTTCCTATCTTGACATAAATCCCTCTTGAGGAAGTGCAACATCTGCTCGTTCATCTGAAAAATCCCCACTCTCCCCCCAAAGCGCAACATCCCACTTTCTCACACAAAAATAAAAGGACACAAATATATAAACAGATACAGAAACAGACTAGAAAAATTAAAAAGTCAAGTCTCTCTCTCACACACACACACAAAAAGAAAAAGAACAGAAATTCAATCATTTCTTTTGCCAAAAAGCCACTTGATTAAATCCAACTTTAATTAACATTATGACAAGGAGGCCGATGCCACTTAGAGCAATGACGTGGCGAGCATCCAGGGGTTTAACTTTCAGGGCTCAAAGGGTCCAAAGCATTGAGTGGCCTTAATCCAGAGTCTCGCCTGGCCGCCTCCCCCCGGGACGGCGAGCCAAGGCTGGGCCGGGTTGAGAAGCCGGGTCCTGGGAGGACTAATCACCGCGGTATTAAAATGTTTACAGGCCGCGGCAGGATTAGCTATGAGCTGATGACTTTTAATGTTATTATTTTTGCTCTGAGTCAGTTTGGACTCTCTGAGCCTTATGGAATGAGGAGACGGGGACACACTCGATGGTGATGAGATGCGTGTGTTCTTGTATTTACGCCCATGCAGTAACATTATTGTGACTCAACATTCCTCAACATTCAGGACAGGATCACACATACTGTAGAATCCCTGGATAAACAGATTTATAAGGCCGATTACTCAAGTTATTAGTTATTATTTTCACTAGTTATTTTGCAGGTACTATTTGCAGGTACTATTTTTTACTATCCTTATTATATTCTTATTTTATTTTAAATTTCAATTTGTGCTATGGATATAAATGGTCAAATAAAGAAAATAAATTATACAACATATTATGATTAATAATTAAATATGATAGAAATAAATAATGACATTGTTTTCAGGTTTTGGAAATGGTTTAAAAATGTTCTAGAAAAATATTTTCTCCTAACCGTTAAAACCTGTAAAAAATTCATCGGAGTAATAAGAGAAACCGTTTGTTTTTTTGGGGTTGGGTGAACCAATTGTTAAAAAAACAACGTGAACAATCACCCAGGAAGATGTGCAGACGGAGCTTGATTCAGGAAAACAAGGTCTATATTCCCTTTAGTGATCACACACGCACACACACACACACACACACACACACACACACACACACACACAGTCCTCAATTCCCTGTGGCCTCACTACAGTACAGACATATGGCGTAGAGCTGTCGACCATCTGACCCAGATATATGACAGCAGTGCATCCTGGGAACTACAGTGAATGTACCACTGATGTTATGATGCTGGAGTGCTCAGTGTTTCCCCCCAGAATAAAGAGTTCAGGCTAGTCCAGTGACTGCTGGATTCAGTGTTGATTATTAGTATGAAATATCCTTTTGTGGTTTTATCTACTTCGATTCCACTTTTTAGTAATTGAAAAGTGACTGATTTTACTCCAAAACATTGTATCCTACACTTCCCATAACGCAAACATTGTTTTTTTTGTCAGGTGAACTTCCACACCTCCAGTCTGAAATGC
This sequence comes from Cyclopterus lumpus, assembly GCF_009769545.1. Taxonomy (NCBI): domain Eukaryota; kingdom Metazoa; phylum Chordata; class Actinopteri; order Perciformes; family Cyclopteridae; genus Cyclopterus; species Cyclopterus lumpus. Next base: position 17,726,814 of record NC_046977.1, read on the forward strand.
CGCCATTACTAAGAATGGTGCAGCCCCCAAGCCTCCACCTGATGGACCCCGATGACGTCACTATGATGTCATTGGGTGAAAGACATTGTAGCTCACAGGTTGAGCAGACTGCTCCTGGCTGGTGGAGTTAGTGGAATGCTCCTTTAACGCCGCGCTGCCTCCTTCATATCGCACTAACAGGAGTGGATCTGGGTGCGGAGGGTGTTGGACATGTTTGTGGGAGCTTACATGGATTTCTTTGATAAGACAGGCTGGTTTACTCAGAGATCGCGCAGAGATTCAGCTCTTGCCCATCTGCACAGCCAACAATGGGGAAGTCTTTGAGTTGGGAACAATAAATTTGATCATCTGTTGGGACCAAACTTGCCACCTTCCATTTTTAGCGAACACACTTTTCAAACTTTTCATCCTCTTCGCCAGGCGTAAGGGGGAAGGTGGGAGGAGCGCGTGTTTGTGTCTGTCCGTCTGTCCACGGACGATCTTTTTATATTGATTAGTGCTCATTTATGACTGTATGCTCAAGGACCTCTCGTGGTCACGGCGGTTCATACATTTTGATAAGCTTGTTTTATTGATTGTTTTACACTGTCCCTGACTACTGTCTTATCGCTCCTCACAGCGGAACATTACCGGCAATCGGCCTTTTGACTTTTGTCGTGGCTCAAAGTTTGACATCGATAGAAAAGTTTGATCTCTGGAGCATCTGCAGATGAACTCCGGAGCCGATGTGTGGTGTTCCAGTTCTCGCTCATTTTACAGCGTCTCCTGGTTGTTTTTGTAGCTTCAAATCCTTTCCTGTCTGTTCTTGTGCTTTCGAGCTTCCTTGTTGCTTTTCTAGGTTTTCATTGTTGTTTTCTAGATTCTAGTTCCTCAAAAAAATCTGGAAACTAGTTCCAAAAAGACAATCTGCTTTCTAGTTCCCCCGGTTCCCTTTGGCTTCCTGATGTTGTTTTCTAGCTTCTCCTGGTTGCTTCATGTCATTGTTTTAGTTTCTTCAGGCACTGCCTTTTCATGGTTGTTGGTTGTTTTCTGACTTTTAAAATAGCTTTTTTAAATTACTTTTCTTACAAGATTCTACTTCTTTTGTTTTCTAGCCTCGCAGGGGTGCTCCAGGTTGTTGAAGGGTTTGCTATCTTGTCTTGGAAAATGGGGTTCTCAGCAGATATGACCTTGCATGTTAACATTGCTGCTGTTCCTACATGTGTTTGTGTGTGTGTGCGTGTGTGTGTGTGTGTGACTCTACTTCTCCCTGTCCTCAATTCAAACTGTAATTAAACAGTCTCACATTCTCTCACAGTCTAAGCTCACAGTCAGTTATTAGGCCTGTGAGATAATAGAAAATTAAATAAATAACCAATTAGCGGCAGCCTTCTTGTGTTGGACACGTATGTCATAAATGTCCAGCTCTGTTCGTCCCACAGCAATCTGCTTGGCAATATGTTCCTGTGTTGTTGTTGTTATTGACCCCCCCCCCCTCCCCATGAATGTAAATAACAGAGATTGTTAACCAACTGGCGCTCCGTCCTCGCCTTAAGGCCGGCCCGTTTTTACACCTTGCTCAGCCGTCGATTATCCCTTCAACAGCAACATGTGTTACAGATCAGGCTGGAATCCGGTCCAGCCAGTCCTCGATGTCTCTTTATTTCACGTGGGAATGAGCACAGATGTATGATCACTGGGTAAGCCTGTCAAATATGTCTATTAGGGATGTGTTAAATATGGAAAATGAAAAGCGGCTTAGTAAGGGTCCCCGGAAGGCCGACCGCTCTGAATTGATCTGTGACAGGAAATGCTGCGCATGCTTTTAAAAAGCTATACATGGTAATATATACAAATGTGTGAACTGAGACAATTCATCAATTCAACCCGTTAACAGATAATGAATAAGCAAATATTTTGACGATTGACTAACCATTTTAATCACTTATTGAGAAAAAAGGACAAAACACGATCTGACCCCAGCGTCTAATGTGTGGATTCATTCTCTCTTATGCAGACAGTATATTTTAGGGATATATATATATGTTCGGGACTGTTTCAAAATCATCTTGGGCTTGCGATGGGATGTATTTCTCTATTTTTACATAGTGTGTGTATGCTCAGCAGACAAATAAATATAAACCAGAATAATTACATTAAAAAAACGGTGTGTTGACCTTTTCATGCACTTGAGAAGATAATTCAGCATCTGTTCCCACACTACATGGCTTTGTCTTTTTAAACTCTACGAGAGGAACCGAATTGGAATATTATGAACCACAAAGCCTGAGCATCTTTTAATCAGACGGATCCTAACAAAACACATTTTCCCACAACATTTGCCCCGTGAGCCGAACGCTGCAGAGGCGTCTTTGCTCCCCAGATGTCCTCATCTGATGACTAATTGCACCTGTGTCCAACCTTTATGGAACATGTTTTCTTTATTGTTGAGGTTCTGGAGAGATTCATATGTGTTTTTCTATAATTACTAAGGGCGTGTTTCTGTCTCTGAGAGCTTCTCTGATACGTCCATAACCGGACAACGCCTGTTCTCACACTGTAATTTACACATTTATAGTTATTACTTCAACTCTTAATAATAACAATCAGTAATATTCTGACGTGTAATGCAGTAGCCCCTTTTACAGATTGCACATAACTGCTGTAAAGACAACCTGACTTTTTTTTTTCAAACTGAACCAAACAAAAGTGGAATAATGTTCTGCACCTACAACAAGAGGTCATGCGGAGCTCCCATTCAGCAGACTGGCTGTGTGTGTGTGTGTGTGTGTGTGTGTGTGTGTGTAGGGAGGGTCACAGAATCCAATCAAAAACCTAAATCTATTAGATTTAATATCTAATCAAAATGATGTGTGATTATACAAATCCTGGCTCATTTTCTGACAGATTAACCTCATAATCTCATAAAGAGGTTACCGAGCCCCTCTTTGGCCCAGAGCGGCTCGTCTAGATTAACGGGACAAAGCGTGAGACGGAAGGTGTCGGGGGTCTGAATCTCCCCCCCCCCCGTCAACAGAGAGGCTTTATGGAATAGTTATTTGGGGGCAATCAGGGTTGTAAAATTCCACAAACCAGTTGTTGAATGCAGTTTTTGCATCCAGTTGAACCATTTCCATTTAAATCCACTTTCCGAGTGACTTCAGCTGTCGGGACATTAAATCAATAACTAAGGTTTACAGGTTTTACCAATCCATGGATTTATGTATTTGAAAGATTTGGCATAAATAATAACCAATGGGATGAAGAAGATTAAAATAATTTGGACCTGATGCTGTAGGAAGTGTGCTGTCAAATGTGAAGACGCAAACTATGAACAAAATATACTCAAAAGACGCTCAAATTATCATTTTCTTTTGGTGCAGTTTCTTTTTAAAAACCTGCTTTAAAAAAAATGATAATCAGGTGTTTTTCAATGAGAATCGTCCCGTCCTGAAAAGGGTGGGTCTGATTCATGTTGTATTTCTGTGCGGGAGACGCAGCAGCATGTTGGCAGCCGGCCTGTCTGCCGTTTGTGTTTAAGCTTCACAAGTTAAACTGTGGTGACACTTTGACAGCTTTCCTCTTATAATAAGACTCCAAACCAGGTTTCTTCCCTCATCGTTGCCCGTCACAACTGTGTCAGTCTATTACGTTTTTTTTTTGTTGTTGTTGTTGTTTTTTTGGGAAATGATGCTCTCGCTGTGTGTGTGTGTGACAGACAGAGCCAGATGAGCAGGCAGATGTTTCCTCTGTCTCTACACCGACTGTCTGAGAAAGACTGACAACAGCTGGACCAATGCCAGACACACACACACACGCACGCACGCACAAACACACACACACACACACACACACACACACACACACACACACACACACACACACAGTGGTACTGTTCTACCTCAACATGCTTCTTCACCCTTTTTATTTTAACTAAAATATTTTACAGGCCATAATAGAACATTATATTATTGGTAATCTACTAAAAACCAAACCTCTTTATATCTCACTGACCATGCATCATGTTTGTCCCGCAGCTGAGAGCTGGAACATTTTTCCCTTTAAGTTATTTGACAGATTTATGGATGGTTTTGCATCTTAGGTGTTTGTTGGAAAAAGGATTTAAATGCAACAATGTGAGGAGAGACTGACGGCACTTATTTGCTTATTTCTAAATCTACTGCTGGAGGGCCAGTGTCCAACCGCCTCATGTCTAACATTATCATGATGAGCGAGAAGTTATGTCCTCATAATTGGACCTTGGAAGAGTTATTGAGCCTTTGACACGGCTCCGCTACTCAAACAGGCCCTCAGACCAACGAGTGGCCCAGTTCTTAGACCTTGAGGAAAGAAGTGGAGCACTTGTGAGAGCGGATATACAGTTTGAAGGATTCCTCTGTACCATAAACAGATCTGCCGAGTCAGGGGGTGAGATATGGATTCATAAATCAGGTCCGGGTAGGAAAAGACAGATACAACCAATCCCGGAGATATTACGGAGATTCAGACCTTCATCAGACAAAAAGGGACATGAGAGCATCGAATGCAGAGTGGGGGACTCAATTTAAATTGTTACGTGTAGGATTGTCCAAGGTGCATTCTGATTGGTCCGGGGACTTTGAATGTAAAATGCCAAGACCTACTACAGAACAGTAGCTACAAGGGTGAGTTAGGTGTGTTGTTAGTTCCGTTTGCCAGGCCCCAAAAAAAGCTGCGGTTAGCCAAGAAGGATCAAGCAGAATAAAAGCCAACAGGGATCAGAACTGTACCATGTTGCTTTTCTGCTCGGCCTCGTTCTTTCCCTGCATACTTGGTCTGCTAGCAGGCGTTTCCTCTCTGAAAGAAAGATATCAAGTTTAATGTTTAAATGAATTTCTAGTCTGAATTACACATTTTAAATTTATATTTCGTATTTTTTCTAACCTGTGGGTATTTTCCGCGAGTATTTTCCGCGTGAAACAGGTCAGCCTCCGCGTCTCGTCCCGGTACCTCAGCAGGTCTTGGGTCAGCAGGCTGCGCAGCGCGCTCAGTGCCTCCTCCTGGAACACCAACCTCTCTGATTGGAGCAGACGCTCGGTAACGGACGCCTGAAGCTCCCGACAAGCACACAGCTGAAGCTGGGGGAGGAAAGTGAACAGTTTCACCGGGACACCTGATAGGGGGGCTGCCCCAACAGAAATACAGCGATCTCATTGGTCCACTTCACACGTGAAGACACCTGGGTTAAAAAACACTTTCAATATCTGGTTTATGATCAATGTGTTGATTCTAAAAGGCAATGGTATTGTTGTGATGATTGGCTTTATATGTTTACGAATAAACACAGAACATACACCTTGTCTCAATCTTAAGACATTTGGATGATTATTCATTTTAGTTTTTTATATTTATTTCATAATTTCATATCTATATATGTATTCAGTGTTGTCTGTGTGTACAGCAGCTCTTACAGTGGACGTCTGAAGGCTGGAGTTCCTCTTCAGCTCCTTTTCGGTCCGTTTCTTCTTCTCCTGAAGATTAAAGAGGTCAACGGTCAGCAGCTGCCGGCGGCCTTCAATCTCCAAGAGTCTGACAACACAAATACAAACACATTGAGTTTACAAAACACTTGTTTATGTATTGGCAATCACACTGAGGTCAGGTTTGACAGCTAAAATAATAAAATAAATACATGTGCAAATAGTTACAAGAAGACACAGTGGTACTGTTCTCCCTCAACACGCTTCTTTACCCTTTTTATTTTTGCATATATATATATATATATATATATATATATATATATATATATATATATATTCAGTGACAACAGGACAAGGCGGACCTGCCCGTTCTCTGTTTTTATTTTCCTGAGCAAACACTGACGATGGGTACACCATCACATTTTCTTTGATACTTTACTCCAGAAGTTGTTTTGGGATATTAAAAAAATCCAACATAAATAAAAGAATGTTGTGGTCTTGGGATTTGCCCCGTCAACCCTTCGGTCTCTCCTCCGAGCCCTCAAAGCAAACCCTTCCTTGAGCAAACACAGCAGTGTGTTCATAGATACAGGCTGTTCATCAGATACAGAGATGATGCAGAGTTAATGATTAATGCTCAATATTAACAGCCGACAAATATCAACAATTAAAAAAACCACACTCTCCACACGCTACGGCCGTCACACTCGTAACTTACAATAGTAAGGCAGAACCGAGTAGTAGAAAGAGTAAGAGCAGTGTAGCTTAACTAGCAGTAGTACTAGTTGTGGTATTATTGGCGAAGCAGTAACACAAGAATGGTTGTAGCACTAACAACTAAGAGGGGCAAAAATAAAAGTATTTATTTATTTATATTTGCATCTACATATTAAGTATCCAGCCATATCCGGCCTGTATGAAGTAGTGCAGTGAGGCGTCCGAGTGTAGTTCACCGCGTGTCCACTGGGAGGCACTAACCCTCTGTAACAGCAGAGAAGAGGAGGAGAAGAGGAGGAGAGGAGGAGGCTCATCTGAGGGGAAGCCTTTGATGAACCAACGGGAGATGTGACAGAGAGACAAATGAGTGGAAAACGACACAAACAACGGCACGGCAACACAAAGGCCTTCTGGGAAATATATGAACACTCTGTTAATGAGCTTTTCAAGGACTCCACGGTGTGAAGTAAAACCTTAAAGGCCTTGATGAACTCTCTGATTTACATTCACTCTGGAACAAAATGTGTGCTGGAACAAATGCTTTATGTCAAAGAAGAATTATATTCTAACCCAAAGATATGTCACTGAAATATAAATATGTGCTGTATATACAGTATGTGTAGAATATTTGAGTTAAATGTAGGATTGCTTTTTTTAAATGATAATAATATTGTAATAAAGCTTGAATAATGTCTTTTTCTGCACAAAAAAAATGCTCACACACTTTTATGAAAGGATCTGAGTCTCACTTCGATAAGCAGCCAGCGGCTCTGTGCATCTTTCTATCATGATTGTTACTGACTCGGGACTTTTCTAAAGTCGGAACTTTATTATCGTTTATCGTTTGCAACTTTTTATTTTTTACTTTAGGAATAATAATTACAAAAGAAAAAGCAAACATGCATAAAAATATGATCGCACATTTTGATCTACTTCTGCTTCATTCACTTATTTATCTCAAATTGCTTCTGTAAAAAAATAGTAATAATAATAATAATAATAAAAGTGTCAGACTTTAGACAATAAATACAAAAATAGAAGTGATTCTTTTTTTCATTTCTCATCTCATTTCTGCATATTATATTTTATTTGTTTGTATTTTTTGGTTTGGGTAGAACTAAAAGGTGTGATTCACCTAAACAGTAACAGCATTACCATGGCAAACTGTACAACAGGCCGGTTCCTCCTCGACTGGCGACTCCCATCATTCTAACTTCAGCTCAGAAATCTCGTGAGATGTTTCTGCTTTGTTTGATTTCAGTGTTCAGCACCAATCAGAATCTCGAGTAGATTTCAAGAGTCTGAAGCTTCGTGCAAATGAGCTATTTTGTCACCTGTCAATCAAAATTGATCTTCACCAATCAAATGACTTCATTAAAGCGCTGCGGGTGGCGGGAAAAATCATCCATCGGTGTGAAAAGACAGTAATTACCAATGAATATCAGTGTGTGTGTGTGTGTGTGTGTGTGTGGTAACACACACACACACACACACGCACACACACACACACACAGCCAGCTGTCAGTGTGTTCTGATTAGGTGCTTACGTACAGAAACGCGTGAATAGGGCTCTATAATTGCTTGCATGTATGTGCCAAACACATTTCACTCCATAATTGCAGGTGGAAAAACATGTGGGCGTTATTTATGTGTGTTTTTTTTGTTAATGTATCTCCCCACTTGCAGCTCGCCGCATATATAAATGTTCACTGTGTCGAGGTCACATGGGATGCATACACTGTGTGCGTGCGCCTATAGCACAGAAAGAACCCATTTCCATGGATGAAATCCTCTCCGCAAAGCATTTCTATAGACAAAAGGTGACGCTGTCGACACGTATGTAAATGAACATGCCTCATAGTGTTTGCGTCAACACGTTCTACATGCATATCTGCAGTCATAAATAAACCGAAACTAGACTAAAACTTGAAACTAGAGATTGAGACCATAAACTCATGTTTACTGAGGGAATACATCAAGAGAGAAGTAGAGTCATTTTCTCAAAGACTTCTATACAACCAGAGGAGTTGCCCCCTGGTGGTCAGTAGAGATAATGCAAGTTTAAGGCCCTTTAGCATTGGTTTCTCTCGACGTATTGAATTAAGGAAGATGCAAATGAATAACAAGAGGAGCGATGAAAGATAGTGAGTAAAAACAGAAGTAGAACGGGTCACAAAGAGCACAACGACTTGAGAAAAGATAATAAACAGCTGAGGGGAGGAAGAACGCAAAGACAGAGCAGACATGTTTTGAGAGGGAGAGCAGCAGGAAAGATAGATAGAAGGGGATGAGGACAGATAGAAGGGGATGAGGACAGATAGAAGGGGATGAGGACAGATAGAAGGCGATGAGGACAGATAGAAGGGGATGAGGACAGATAGAAGGCGATGAAGACAGATAGAAGGGGATGAGGACAGATAGAAGGCGATGAGGACAGATAGAAGAGGATGAGGACAGATAGAAGGGCATGAAAGGGATGAGGACAGATAGAAGGGAATGAGGACAGATAGAAGGGGATGAGGACAGATAGAAGGGGATGAGGACAGATAGAAGGGGATGAGGACAGATAGAAGGCGATGAGGACAGATAGAAGGGAATGAGGACAGATAGAAGGGGATGAGGACAGATAGAAGGGGATATAGAAGGGGATGAGGACAGATAGAAGGGAATGAGAACAGATAGAAGGGGATGAGGACAGATAGAAGGGGATGAGAACAGCTAGAAAGGGATGAGGACAGATAGAAGGGGATGAGGACAGATAGAAGGGGATGAGGACAGATAGAAGGGGATGAAGACAGATAGAAGGGGATGAGGACAGATAGAAGGCGATGAGGACAGATAGAAGGGGATGAGAACAGATAGAAAGGGATGAGGACAGATAGAAGGGCATGAAAGGGATGATGACAGATAGAAGGGAATGAGGACAGATAGAAGGGGATGAAGACAGATAGAAGGGGATGAGGACAGATAGAAGGCGATGAGGACAGATAGAAGGGCATGAAAGGGATGAGGACAGATAGAAGGGGATGAGGACAGATAGAAGGGGATGAAGACAGATAGAAGGGAATGAGGACAGATAGAAGGGGATGAGGACAGATAGAAGGCGATGAGGACAGATAGAAGGGGATATAGAAGGGGATGAGGACAGATAGAAGGGGATAAAGACAGATAGAAAGGGATGAGGACAGATAGAAGGGGATAAAGACAGATAGAAGGGAATGAGGACAGATAGAAAGGGATGAGGACAGATAGAAGGGAATGAGGACAGATAGAAGGGGATGAAAGGGATGAGGACAGATATAAGGGGATGAGGACAGATAGAAGGGGATGAAGACAGATAGAAGGGGATGAGGACAGATAGAAGGGAATGAGGACAGATAGAAGGGGATGAAGACAGATAGAAGGGGATGAGGACAGATAGAAGGGGATAAAGACAGATAGAAAAGGATAAAGACAGATAGAAGGGAATGAGGACAGATAGAAGGGAATGAGGACAGATAGAAAGGAATGAGGACAGATAGAAAGGGATGAAGACAGATAGAAGGGAATGATGACAGATAGAAAGGGATGAGGACAGATAGAAGGGAATGAGGACAGATAGAAGGTGATGAGGACAGATAGAAAGGGATGAGGACAGATAGAAAGTGAGAACAGATAGAAGGGAATGAAGACAAGATGAATCATGTTTAGTTTTGTTGAGTTGCATAATCGATCAGAAAGGACTACAAAAGAAAGAAAGAAAAAACAGGTACTGAGAATGAACTTGTCATCCTTCAGAGAAGAAGATGAAGATGAAGACAAGGAGACAGTTGGCAGACTTCAGCTGGGGTTTTTCCAAACTACCAGTCTGCCTGTTAGTCTTGGCAAGCAGCTGAACTCTCCTTGCATAGCCAAACCAAAGACTCTCTCAGAAAATACCACATTGAACCACACAGTGCCACCTCATCTGTTCCTCAGCCGAGTGCTGTGGAGTCTTTGTGGGCTTCGTACTACCTTTGCTTTTAAAACTGAGCATATCAGGGATTCAGGTTTGTTTTACTTCATTAAACCTCGACAGGAATATCAGCATCAGTTTGTCAATGATGATCAAAATCGGAATATAAAGAATCCGGGTTAGTTTCGTTTAGGGTCGGTTCCCCCAAATAGACCTTCCTGTATCCGTCTTCAGGTCTCAGGTCTAACTCCACAACACAATGGAGCTCCACAGAATTCAGTTTTAGTTGCTCACAGTACTGAAAGTTGGCGTTTAAAAAGATTCAAAAGTAACATGAAGAACTGACAAGTTTGATAAGACAAAATGCAAAAATTATATATCTGATTCCATGGTTTTTTTGTGCTGTTTTTATTAGTTTTTTTATCTTCTGTTCATGTCAATTAAATAACTATTGGAAATTGTAATGCACATTTTATGATCTCTCATAAACAAACAAATAGAGCAAGTAGCCTTTCGGCCCAGACATGTTTCTTTCCCGAGGCGGCGGCCGACTGAAAGAAATAGTCCCCTGAATACTGTAGGAGAGGAAATAAGCGGTTTTGAGTGACATGCAGGGTAAAAAAAACAAGACGCGATTCCTCACATTCTGACAGATTTGTCAACAGGTGATCCTCGGAAGGTCAAAGTTCAAAGGCACTCCAACAGCACTGCATGCTGGGCCATCCTTCTGCTCTGAATGCTTCCAGTAAGTCAACAAAGTGGTTTCATAAAACAGATTCATGAGGAAGTTGGACGATGAACGTAAAATGAATTCATTTTTTTACACTTAAGAGCTTCAGGATGGCCGACACACATAATGATTGCAATTTTGTTGGATTTCCCGGAAAGCAATCACTGTAATGGACTATAACTATCAAATGAAGAATATTTTTTAAAAAACAAAAAAAACAACAACAACTATGGACATTATAATGCAGTCCGTCGCAGCCGAGCTTGCTGCTTTGGAGGACGGTCGTGCTTTACGTAATGCTCTTCCGGAAGACCTTTAAGTGGTCTTTAGCTCCACCGCAGAGCCACGAGGGGCAAGACTTGGTTGGGATTATGTTCTCACTTATCACAATTCTGTGTTGGACGACTTTAAAAAGGCCTCGCTATCACCTTGACAAAGAAACTGAACGAGAGCAGAGTTTCGAGGGACCGTTTATGGCCGTGAAAGCTGCTCGATTTCGTCTCTATCCTCTTTTCCCACACAAAGCCCAACCCTGTGCTTCGGGGCCGACATTACCTCACAAGCCTCCCTTAAAGCCAAGGAAAACCCACAGCAAAATGAAAGCAAGGTGACGTCTTCTTCCAGTAAGCCAAGTGGATCTCATGTTGGGCAGGGCAACATGATGGAGGCATGTCCGTGTATGACAAGAATCCACTCATTAGGCCTTTGATCCAGGCTTGTGAGAGGGGCCTACCGCTTGGCGATGAGAACCAACGCTGCTGAGAAATAGAAGATGATTTCCTGGAAATGTGTCAGAATAACGTGCGTATGTGTGTGTGTGCGTGTGGCTGGGTGTGTGTCTGCTGGCACACCTTGAATCCCGAGATGTGTTTTAGCTTGCCTAGTCTTACAGAATCAAGACCAGTAGAAGTGTTGGTCTGCCAGACTTTTCATGGCAGGAGTACAGAGGAGAGGAGTGAACAACAGGGTGAGGCGGCAGCCAGCGATAACCATCTGAGTGTTTTGCTCGGGAACTTCACCCGGAGCTTTCACTTTCTCACGTTTTATGGAACAAGTTTCAACATCTACATTCAGATCTGTCCAAACTTATTAACACTACCTGTTTATTTACGTAGGAAGCCTAATGTCCCAAACCGTTCTCACTCCCCTCGGCATCTGATACCGATGCACGGAGGCACCCTTTATCGTCTGTATAAAATGCACCGGCCTTCAGACTACTTCCAATGTAACCCCCCTCCGCCCCCCCCCCCCCTTCCGTGTCATTACGAGACGCTTAGAGCAACTGACGTAGTATAAGTTGTGAGAAAGTCTGCACAGGTCAAACAAACACTGGACCTTCACGCAGGAGATCAAAGTCCATGTCCCGTGTGAAACCAAGTGCACGTTGACTTATTGTACCTTACTTTTATTACGTAACTTACGCACTTGACCCTAAAGCACAATCTTTTCCTGCACCTAACCGAGTCCTTTTGTCGCGTAAGAAAACCTGCATGAAAATGCATGGTGTATCTGTCATTATGGGATGTAAGCATTGTAATGAACATTCTCAACAGTCTTAATTAAGTTTGCAAACGCCTATAGGGATGTTGAAAAACAGAAGTGAGATGTGTGGCATTACTTAATCAACCTGATCACTGGTATCGGATCAGTACTTCATGCAACCAAACAAGGAAATATACAAATATAAAATAAAATAAAGATTTGCTCATTCGTGACTTTTGGGAAGGGTACATGTACACAGAGAGTAACACATCAATCTGAGCTCAAAGGCTCACCAAGAGAGATTTAGTGGACACACACACACACAATCCTGTTGTTCTCTCCGGCGGAGCAGAACCTGCTGCCGTTATGAGATACAGTGAAACTCCCACATCCGTGTTTCAGCTCTGTGACAAAACCCCACAAACCAGCACGGAGGCGGCCTCCTACTCCTACAAGTTCAAACATTACATGACTTGGTCCCGATTTATGTGGAGACGAGAGTATACTTTCAGAAAGAGGAAGTAAGGGGTTTGCCAAAACCATTTATATCACGTTTTGGAATATGTAGGACTTTGTTCAATGTGAAGAGCCAGGATTGAAGAGTGAAAGCTAAAGAGATTTCTTTTTTATTTATGGTGTGTATTTGTCTCTATTTCAGTACCCTGTATGCACGCTGTATGCCCTGCTTATAGAATCAATATTTTAAGAATCATAAGCATATTCTAAGGACCCAACATCTTTGCTATCATATTTTACGAGGGAGTGCTTCCAACTTTTGGGACAATTGTATGTATTTGTAAAGGGCACCAGGGTTTAAATAAAAGCGAGAAACTGTCCTTCACACAAAAGTCAGGTTCAACCCTCAGCCAGCATCCGCCCCGCTGAAGTGTCCTTTAGCACTTTTTATGAGATATGACAATGGGATGGAGGTGAGCCCAGAGTGACCTTTGACCTCCGAAATTGTAATCAGTTCCTCTTTGAGTCCAGGTGGACGTTTGTGACTGATATGAAGAACGTCGCTCAAGGCGTTCTTGAGATATCGCGACAATGAGACGGACGTCACCTTTGACCTCTGACCACCGAAGTCCGATCAGTTCATCTTCAAGTCCGGACATGTTTATGACAAATTTGACAAGATTTTCTCCTCAAGACGAGATATGGACTGTATGTCCATACGTGTGTGTGTGTGTGTGTGTCTGTGTGTGAGTGACAACCCAAAACATGTAACATTCAACAGGCCAATGGGATAGTCCATCGCAGCCCAAACCCACAACACGTCCCGACTCACTGTGCGTGGATGCTGCTGAGCTCCTGCTCTGTCCGTCTCTGCAGCTGCTGGAGGCGAAAGGTCAGCTCCTCGCTCACAACGGCAAACCTCCGCAGTCCTCTTCTACCTGTGTTCTCCTCGCACACAGAACCCTGATTCTGAGAGAGGAAGAAAAAAAGAATTGACAGAAAGCTTGGTAACAGTGATGTGGTAATGGCGACTTTGTCTTGAGACACATGCCTCCTGCCTAATAGGCCGGCTTCCGTGGCCCCGCCTCCTTGGATAGTGGAGGTCTGGATTGTGGTCCATGCCTACTACTTAAATATTCATTGAATGTGTTGTAACTCTGTAACGCTGTTCATTGAGTTGAGTTCATCGCTGTACACATGACATCTATTGCTTCTGTCCATCCGGGGAGAGGGATCTTCCTCTGTTGCTCTCCTGAAGGTGTCTTCCCTTTTTCCCTGTGAAAGGGTTATCTTTCTGTTTTTTGGGGAGTTTTTCTTTTTACTGATTGTAAAGCCCTCTGAGGCAAATTAGTAATTTGTGATTCTGGGCTCTACAAAATAAACTGAATTGAATTGAATTGCTACCTCGCAGGACGCAGAGGAATTAATCTCAAGTTGCTGTAACTTCTCCAAAGCTCTGCTGCTAAACTGCTAAACAAGAACAAAAGAGGGACCACATCTCTCCAGTCTTAGCTACGCTGCACTGGCCGCCTTCAGCCTCCAGAATTGATTTTAAAGTCTGTTTACTTGTCGAGCTCTAAACGGCTTAGGCCCGGCCAACATCACATTCTAGTTTCTAGTTCCACAAAACCGCCACAAACCGCAAAAAAAACGCCTTTTTTCTCAGTTTATGCTTGTGAAGCATTAAACGTTAGCGAGAAAACCTCTGCTGACATTTTCCAGCAGCACTTAAAAGCGCATCACCAAGCCTATTCTTTTTTTTTAAACAACGCTTTATGTATGTTACACAGAGTCCCACGTGTTTCTTTCAAATGACCTTTTATGCATTTTAACACTCTTGTCTCAACACTTTACTTTTTTTCATTCATTTTATGTGTAAAATGTTTTCCGGCTCTTATAAATCTGTAGAAATTCTTTAGATTACACCTAAAATGTGAGTGTAAAATGCCTGCTTTATTCCTACCACTTTTAATTATTTTTGTATTTATTTTTAAATGTATAGTACGAATATAGAATATTATTATTATTATTATTGGTAGTATTATTATCACTGACCCAGGATTGTGTGTTTACATGATGGCTATAGTGACTTTATCTGCTGCTAATATGATTATCATGCTAACATACATGTAACATATTAGCATGTCAACATCCTTTTAGAAATAAAAATAGAATGATAGAAACACGATTTAAATGTTTTTTTAAAGGCTCTCCAGTCTAAATAATTCATCATCACTCACAGAGCGTCTGTCTGTCCTGTGCTTGATACGACAACGTATGACACCTCATCTCAGTAGTCTGCCGTCTCCGTTTGTCAGACGTAGCAACATGTCGAGTAAAGCAGAAGAGAGCGATGAATCACCGGCTGGAGGAGAAGAGAGCGAGGAGAGACGGACACACCGACAGTGAATCAACAGATAAGACAGACAAGAGGAGGGGAAAAGGAGACGAGGCAGGCAAGGAGGGGAAAAGGAGACAAGGCAGGCAAGAGGGGGAAAAAGGAGACGAGGCAGACAAGGAGGGGAAAAGGAGACAAGGCAGGCAAGAGGGGGAAAAAGGAGACGAGGCAGACAAGGAGGGGAAAAGGAGACGAGGCCGACAAGAGGGGGGGGGGGAAAGCAAGAGACAAAGTTGGAGTCGTGACGTCTCATTGGGTTGCGAGTGTGAACTCGAGTCCGCTCAGTGAGCGGCTGTGGGCAGAAAGACAACAGACCGACTGAGTCATTCTGGCAGAACACGATGGTCGCCCTACCCTCTGTCTGTCTGTCCGTCTGTCTGTCTGTCCGTCTGTCTGTCTGTGGTTCTTTTGCATATTTGTTTGACTAACTAAGAAAAATGTCTCTTAGTTAGATCATATGTTGGCAAAGTAAGTGCAGAATTGGCAAAATGACAAAGCTTTCTTCCAGTTTGACCATTTAGAGCAGAAAAACATCGGGGAGGTCAAAACAAAACAATTTGCTGTGAGCTAACAATCTTTTCCAGCCATTACTCATTTCAGATGTGTTTCTTTTCTTCGTCTTTTTTTTTTTTTTAGAGGAGATTTACATCAAACATGAGTCACCTGAGGCAAACCAACAACAAAGGTCTTATTTGAATTCTCGGGGGATGTTTAAAAGTTTGGCCTTTATTCCTAAGCCTTCTGAAAAATGACAAGTATTCAATAAAGAGAAACACTGTGGAGCGGTCTGTCTGAACACAGCCTCCAGAGAGATCAACGACGAGGGAAAGAGAGGGACGCAGATTCCCTGCAGAAAAATGGAGAGAAGGATCAAGAGAAACGCACAAAGAGAGGGCCGATAAAAACAAATCCCTTTTTGAAAAAAAAACCCAAGGGGGAAAACAGTTAAGGCAATGCTGAGCAATTAGCCCTGTGCCCTCTAGCCAAGATCAGTGTTTAAAAAAAAATCATACGGTGGGAAAAGTAAAAAAGAATTCCAATGAGTTTCAACGTCAGCAAAGACAGAATGACACTTGAAGGCTCCGCTACACCGGTGATAATCATCTAACTGTTTTCACTGGAGGCGTCATGTGTCCGATTATAGTGAAAACTATTCTGTCCACCTTCAGTTACATTAGCAGGGATTCCACTCATTAAAGCGTAAAGTAAAGTGTTTCCATAAAATCTGTCCACCTGGAAAATGTTGCCGTCACTTGCAGAGTATTTCGTTATCTCTGGTCGCTGCAGCGCTTAATACATAAAATGTAGAACATGTGTAAGACTCTAACAGAGACGGACCTTCTGTACCGTTTGTTTTTGTATTGGTTATAATGCACAATATAATGTTTTTTTTTAAACGTACAATCCAACCTTGGCTTGGTTCTTAGATGACCTCTTGTCTCCACTTTGTCAGGCTCCATAAGAAACAGTTTTGACACTATAATAAAACTAAAACATGAGCCCCTCAGGACGCATTGTATCCCCCTTTGTATCCCCACTATACCGCCGACTGCAGGCCCAGATTCAAAAGTTTTTGGGTGACACTTAACGAAGGCAATACCCTACAAAAAAAAGAGGACAAATCATAGACTCTGAGAAAAAGTCGCAAATACAAATCCATCTGCTACTTCAGCACCACGGACAGAGCCGTGGTCTGCTGATACCCAGAGCCATGGTCGGGGGCCATGAGTTTGAACTTGTACAAAGCTCAGTCACATAAAGAATGGATGAGTCCGTCATTCAGTGAGTGACTAAGGATGCCTCAAAAGGGCTTTTGTTCCAGCAGCGGACGGATGGTTTTGACAGACACTTTTAGACGTGGTCTTTAGAAGTGACATCTTTTAGGTGTTAATCATGTCTCAAACAGGCTATTTATGCTGTTATTTATGTGTTGTGTGCCGTAACGTGAATGTTTATATAGATTCTTTCCTGTTTTCTGAGTTGATTTGACTTCCCCCATTGTGAGTTAAAAAAAGATATACATATGTTGTATTACTATAGCACTGTTTATTCTACTTAAAAAATGTGTATCATTAAAAAAACACTAAAAATCCTATAGAATGATGTTTTCCTGTAGTACTCTCAGCGGTTGGCAAGTCCAAAGTAATAAGGGTTCATACACTTCAGTTAGTAATGATGTCATCATTTACCTGTTGCTCCTCAGTGAAGGGGGATTGTAGGACGTGAACGTTGTCTTCTATCAGCTGCCGTAGTTGGTAGCAGGATAAGTCCTCCCTGTTTCTTTGGAATTCTTGGGTCTTTAAAGAGAGAGAGAGCCATGAATGAGTATTTCATCACAGTAACCGTCATACAGTAAACCTGCCTTGTGTTTCACAACCAGCAGCTCGGGCAACCAAACACCTCTGGGAGTGTTAGTGAAAACGTCTTTATAATGAATACACTCAACCTCTATTCTAAATGTGCATTTTGGTTGTAGAAGGCCTTTCGTCCAAAGGACATCCTGCAATTTAAACTTTAACTAAATCAAAATCCAATGGTCAAAAAATCTGAAGTGAACATAGGCAGCGTGACGTCACCCAGCGGTTTATTGACTACAGTTGAGAAGCCTTGAGTTAAGCATTTTGGCCATTGCAACCAGAAGTGACACAAGAGGGTGGAGCTAAGTACTAAGACATTTTTAGGAAACCAAAATGTTACAATTACCTTTTATCAACTGAACACAAACTGTGAAAGGGTTAAAGTTTTATGACGAAAACCCGGACAACTCCCAGACCAGAAAACGCCGTGACATTGACCTGTCAATTACAAGGTAGCCCCTCCCTAAAGAATACCTGCTTTATGATCTCTTTGACTCTAAATGGACCATAATTTACGATATGAACATCATGTTGACTTGAAACTAGAGATTGAGATCATAAAGTCATCTTTATAATGTTTACCGAGGGAATAAATCAGGAGAGAAGTAGAGTCATTTTCTCATAGACTTCTATACAATCGGACTTCTTCATACAGCCAGAGGAGTCGCCCTCTGCTGGTCAGTAGAGAGAATGCAAGTTTAAAGCACTTCCGCATTGGCTTCACTTTCCAGAATGTGAGCTTTCCCCTCGATCCCAACTAGTGTGTCTTGGCGGAGACTTCCATGTCCACCTGTCAGGTGGGGGTGATGTAGAAATATGACTCTCTGCCAGCTTTGACTGTGATGGATTACCTCGCTCTGTGGAAGTCATGGTTGAAATCTGAAGTGGAATGAGCTCGAGATAGACTGTGAGATAGATAGAACCACACAATCTGATATATCTAATGCCTGGGCTGACTTTGTCACAACTAATCCCAAAAAGAAAAAGTAAAACTACATAACCTTAATGTCTCTTCTTATTGAAGCGATTCGAGAACTCTTAAGTTGGTTTCAACACTGAAACGTCAAAGTCCTCTATAGTATATAGCATCAGAAATGCTCAGTGTTTTTCGGAGGTGTTGTTAACCACAACACGAGTTTGCCTACTGAACAGACTCGGAGCCGGTAGGAGCTTCCCACCCACCACTGTTCAAAGCCCATCACAGAGAGCCATTGTGAGACTGCGCTGAAGCAGCTAACCCGGGTGGCTCCTATGTACGGGTTTTATCTTAAAGGAGGAAATCAATCTTCATACATATTCATAAAAACTACAGATGGACAGCAGGCAATTAATTCCCTCACTCGCCGTATGAGTGGCTCTATTCACAACATGAGTGGGCTGGGTTTTCATGACACAGTGAGCCTGTGTTGTCTGATTAAATGCAATCAAAACAAGTCCATTGTGTTTTAATCCCTCTGAGAAAGATTACATGTGCTGACAGGAGTTTAAGGGAGCAGAGAGTGGAAATTCTAGCTGTTAAAAGGAGGATGGAGGTAAGGTAACACAAAAAACAAGCAAAGTCCTTTCTTTAAAAAAAGAAAAATCTCATTATAAAACCGTTTCCAATGAAATTATGTTTCTATGCTGCTCATTTGTTTCAATTTGGAACACAAATCAGTAGTGTACAAATGTAATTTCTATGAGACAGGGTTTAACTGTCGGAGTAACCTAACCTGACATCGTTCAAGGTTTTGAAAATGAAACATTCCTCTGCTCATAGAATGCAGCATACTGTATCACTTAGTCCAAAGTCAAATGTTGGTTTCCATATGAAAACATAAAAACTTCCTTTAACGAACAGCATTCCCAAAACCAGAGACCTCGTCCTGCTGTTACAGACTCGTCTGAAGTGTTTACTTTAGACGAGTCTGTAAATGGAAGGCCAGAGGAGTTTAGACAGCAGAGTTGACAAATAAAAGTAAAAGAGCATAATTTTATGAACAAATCACATTTTTGGTTATAAGAGCTGAATATTTCTAAATACCTCTTGTTGTGTGAAACATGGGCGCCACAGGCTTCAACACAGGTGTACTCTGGCTACTTGTTTAATAACACTGTAAATAGACTAGGCATATTGTTTTAAAAAGGACTTTTACAAATGTATTAAATGCCAATTCCTTAAAATATAAAGTAAATATATATTTGTGTTAACGCCAACTAATGTGTATGAAATGCAGTGTGTTGCACTTCATATGTAAAATCAACAATACTCATATATATATAATAAATACAGACACATACATACATACATACATACATACACACACACACACACACACACACACACACACACACACACGCACACGCACACACTAAATGCTTTAATAGCTGCTGAGCTGTAAAAGGTTTCTAAAATACTCACTGCAGGACCCGGAGAGAGAGAGGTGTTCATGGTGACTCAAAACTCATTGCCTGACTGAGCTAAGACCACAGGGGGGTTCCTGTGTATGTGTGTGTTAGTGGGGGAGGGGGGGGGCACTACTGTGTACATGGAGATGACCCTAACTACAACCTCCCCACTGACCAGAATGGACAAGCAGAGAGAGAGAGAGAGAGAGAGAGAGAGAGAGAGAGAGAGAGAGAGAGAGACTGCTGGTTAATGTCCGGCCAGAGCTTGTCAGGGTTTCTGTGCCTGATTGATAAGTTTACTCAACCTCTGTGTGTGTGTGTGTGTTTGTGTGTGTGTGTGTGTGTGTGTGTGTGTGTATGTGTGCGTGTGTGTGTGTGTGTGTGTGAGAGAGGAAAAAAACTAAAACACAAGCTAGAAATGAAGGCATGAGTCCTAGACTTACAAAAGAAAACAAGATGAACGAAATAATAAAATGTTCCACATTTAGGCTTGAAAAAAAGAAGAAGCTCATCTCAATATAAACAAACTAACAGTTGGGGAAGTCAGCGGTGAGGAACAACAAACCACGCGTAACCGGAGGTTGCGTTATTGGATCACAAAGTTCAAGTCTTTACAACCCCCCCCCCCCCCCCCCCCCCCCCCCACTCAAGTCATAAGAGTCCTAATTCCCACCCCAGGGAGTGTCTGGGTGGGGCCTGCTGTCTGGCAGGACGCCAAGTCAGACACACCTTGAAAAGCTGGCAGGTATGGGGAGGGCGGAGCCTCCCTGCAGGTCTGCAGCCCTCTCTCTCTCCCTATTTGTTGACTTTGCTCTTTTCAGGCCTTGTTTCTGCTGTCCCTTTATCCCTCAAACACACACATGATTGAATGAAACAAGATTATGAATCTGAAACCCTGCCAGATGGTGCAGTGGTCAATACACTGCAAAATACGGGAAAAAAGTATTGGACTACGAAACTAACAAAAATGTAAATGTCCTCAGGGTGTCGTTAAAAGGCTGTAAAGGCAAATTACATTTGAATATTTCTTGTATCACTTGCTTTTTTAATTTTAATTTTGTCATCATGTAGGGAGCTGCAATTAATGTCGAATCACCACACATAATGGGATTCTTCCTCTCGGGAGCATGAATATTTACAGGGGATTCAGCTCATTTGATGGAAATCGGGCCTGTGATCTGGGGAATAGCTCGCTGTGGACTGAAGCGTCACGCTAACCGAGCTTAGTTTTTACTCAACCAAACCGGCTCGGCCTGAAAGCCACATTTTACAAGTTGTTTCATATACAAACACATTGATCAGTGTAGCTTTGCGTTAAAGTACTACTGTTTATTTCCCTCACCAGGGAATAGCCTGACGGTCCCTGAATCCTTCAGTATGTCATCGGACATTCAGTCAAAGCACAACTTCACTGATAAGAGTGACTTTTCCTCCCTGAGAAACTCAGAGGAGCGTCCCATTCCTTTCAGATGAGACACTACAGACTCTCCCTGTTTGAACAAATAACATTGTGCAGTCAGATGAGCTCGTTTTTAGGAAGCAGGAAGTTAGGAATCACTGTGTCGCCTGTTGTCATTTACTTAGGCCTGTCTTCACACTGTCTAGCTAATGTGCAGCTATTTGAAAATCATTTGTATAATTTCTTCACAGTTTATACGATTTTATAGACATGCTTTATATATATATATATATATATATATATATATATATATATATATATATAATAAATAATATCTTATCATCTGTCCATCTTCTCAGAGGTCAGAGGTCTGTGGATCTTGACTGTCATGATAACCATGTGTGTGTGTGTGTGTGCGTGCGTGCGTGCGCATCACCCCTCCCCAGCATGCCTTGCTCATGACTCACAGCTGTGGTATGTCACTTGGTGTGCTGGTGCACTTTGATCCAGTGGGAGGAGACGCCCTGCAGGCTCATTACCTGACCAAGAATGTTTCAAGCTGACAGCCCTGGCTTCACTAAACACTGAAAAAATTAAATTATGTTTACACAAATAACACACAACATGCATGTCATATCAAAAGATATGTTGGGTTGCTCAAGTTCCTCCAATGACGCTCAAACTGCACTCATGAAGGCACACCGAGCGAGACTCAAGCCGATACGCCAACAGCAACAACCGGTGCGCTGCCAAAACGTCAGTGGATATTAGCGGCCTTTTGACAGTTTGGGTTTTACCGAGAGGTCATTGCATACCCGACCGAATGAATAAATGTTCCCCACCGGCTCTACGAATTACCGCCTCGTGGCCGTTTGCCTCCGCCAACCAAGTGAAGTTGCAGTTTCCATATGCATTCTCGAGTTATGAGGTTTTGAGAGGTCACAGTGACCCTTGACCACCAAATTCTAATCAGTTCATCCAGGTTTGTGCCGTTCCTGAGATATCGCTTTCACGAGAATGGGGCGGATGGACGGGCAACCTGAAAACCCGATGCCTCCAAGCTGGCAACGAAAATGCACGAGGGAAAAACTTTGGGTCTATTATATTACTTTTTTTCTTACACCCAAAATAATAAACACATTTGGGCTATTCAAATTGTGTTCAATTTGCTGTAGCACCTCAAACTAACCACTTCTTTTTTTGGGACTGTGGGAAACCCTTAATATGTGCTGCTACCTGTAAATCCAGAGCTCTCCCTCTCCGTCGCTCTCTGTAGGAAAAACAGTCAAACCAGTTTGTCCGTACGCAACGATACGGTGAATAAGCAACACAGCACCTCTCCTGTATTTGCTCCCCGTCTTTGCTCCTGCCCTGTTAATTGAAGCAGAGCCGAACCAGTTCCTCGGTATTTAACAAGTACACAAGTTTGAGATCACACCTCTCTGTCTCTCTTTTCACACAATCATTTTCTGTTTTCAACAGAACAGAGAGACCAGTTCCTGCCGCCTGGGAAAGCAGACAGCAAGAGAAAATGTTCATTATTACCCACGCCATGTTGTCACTTTCTAAAGTGCCTTCCTTTAAAACCAGAAGACCAATTTGGCACCAAGTTGCAGCCAAAGAAACGAGGAATTTCCTTCTCAGGATTTTCATTTTCAGTGGCAAACTGTGCCTTCGCACATCACAGATATGTTGGATTTATTACATACAATTTGACGCGTTCTGGTAACATCACAACATCACATTGTGTACACAATCTATTTGAGGTTTGGCACAACACAGCTGTTTTGCACACACACACACACACACACACACACACACATAAATCAAACGCGTAGAGGAAAAGAGATCACACATGATAGCGTTGCATGATTATGGGCCAAAAGCAGCCAATCATGCACGATTGTCCCCACCATAAAAAAAAGAGAGTGTCTGTCATTCGTCCAAAAGCTTAACGTGACAATTAAACAAATCTATTTGCTTTGATATTGCACAGAAAGTCAAAGACCAAAAAAACCGTAGAAGCAAAATGAAATGATCATAATGATAATTTCCATAATTCTCCAGTCCTATTGTATACAGAAAAGGAAAGCCTGGAGCCAGACAAACAGTAGAGTGATGTGCATACATGAAGACTTTCAAACTCTTTCACTTTCTCAACTCTTCCCTTTCGTAACTAGAACATCGACAAAAACAACAACATCATCCACTCTCCAAGCACTGCAGCTCCCACCCAGCACCCACCCAGCCTGCACCCACTCGGCCCTCCGACGAGGCTTAATGAGTAATAAGCACTGGGTGACCACAGTCTTGGAGTCAAGCCAACTTTCCCAGATGCCAAATTGAAGCCTGGAGGTACTGCATAATGCAAAACAACACTCATTAAAACTTGGAGGAAAAAAAACAAAACAAGGAGCTATAAAATGCAAAAATGCACTGAGACGCATTTCAGGAGATGCTCGGTGGCAGTTCTGAAATGACTGAGATGAATAATTAGGACTCTCGGGCGTCCATTAGCAGGAGAAATTAGAAGATGTAGAAAATGGGCTCCAAAACACACTGATGACCCCAACATCTAAACTGTTTGGCCTGAACATTATGTTAAGGTGGGGAAGGCTGATGAAATGGGATGAAAGGCTTTCAGTGCAGAAACATAATGAGAAGCTTTCAGATGAGATCAGTGCGATAACACGCCAGTTTGCAGGAATAAGTGTATGTTGTTTGGAAAAGAGAATTACAGAACTGTGTATAATGTATGTAACTGTGTCCCTCGCACGTTCTGCCTTCTCCACAAACCATTAACCAGGGTATTTCCTTTAAATTATCGGGTCTCGGTGAATCATGGGTAATCTGGAAAGTGCAAATGTCTCATGACATAAAGCACCATAAATCTGTTACGTTCAATGCATTCCAGGAGTTATTTCATGTCGACGTGCTTCTGTTTCTGATTTTACAAAGTACATCAAAAACAGGTTTCATGTGAGAGTTAGTGTTCTCTCTGACCTTCATGCCAGTGTTGCGTTTCAAAACACTCTTGAAGGTCATGATCTGGTTTTTCATTTTCCAGTTAATTCAAATCGCAGAAACTAATGTAGGTAGTTGAAAGGGTTTATTAAACTCCGACTGCGCTGTGATTTGTGTGTCTAAGTAACAGAAGGGCCCTCCTGAGACTTTGTTCATTCAAGGCTACAACTACAAATCCCTGGGATCCTTCTCTGCACTGCAGATGGATTGGATGTCATGTTTTGAGATCTGCCTTTGTTTTTATGTATTTTCCAATTTTGTTGCCAAGCTGCCCAGAGAAGACATGTCAATCAAAACATAGTGGGCTGTTCTCTCTTAGGGTGAATGTGTCTGTTCAGCTATGGTGGGTTTCTCTTATTGTAACTACTAGAGATGTCACTGTCTGTACTGTGCTGCCCACCGGCTGCTAACAGCGAATATTAATTTAAATAATTTCAAAACTGATATGTTGTTTACAATGTAGCATTATCAGGGAAGTGTTTCATCATTCCTGAACGACAGGGCGCTGGTAGTCTCAAACCATTATCCCCCGGTACCTCTGGTAGTTCTGTGGAAAAACGAGTACCATCACAAATTCAGAATTTTGGCATCGACTTGGAACCGAAATATGGGTTCTGGTGACATCCCTCATAACTACCCACTTCTTTTTGATTCCACACACACTGTAAATGTTAAATGTGCCATTTGCACTGCGCTGGAGCTTTGCACAGGCTAATAACACCTGAAAGACCCAGACACTCAACGAAAACCTCGGCTACCAATCCACAAAAGCAAGGATGGTGAGAGAACCCTTGCGAAACCAGTTGTTCTCGATAACACTGTGAGACATGGCATCAGTCTGCAGGTTTACAACGATGTTGACTCACTTAATTAAAATTGAATCAAGTCACACATTTCTTTCTTCTGACTCGGGAACAGCGCGGACGCATGATACAAGTTGATGACCTGTCTCTACTTGCACTATTTCCTACTTGTGTAAGCGTGTCAGAATGCTGTTATCGTACAGTATGTAAGGGCCAAGAAACAAAGTAATGTCTCTACCTTTACGTTAAACTACTTCGAGGAAGTCAAAAGACTTGACATCCTCTACACGCCATTTAAAGTCCAGATTACAGCCTGCATTAAAAAACGATAGTTGAATTACACACCACAATGATAAGTACACGGAACACGTCATGGAGTTCAACAGGGAGCTATCATTTACAGGTGAGTTGACCAAGTCACACGCACACGCACACACAAATGGAAATGATCGGAAGTATGTGATGTTAACATTGCAAACTATTTTGCGTGTCTGTGACAGACTGCAGTTCAAGGCTCACACCCTCATTCCTGACATACATGCCATCTCCAGCCACCTTCCCTCCTTTCCCACGAGCCATTGTCGAGTTGCATTTTGCGACATTGTGACACACTCAGATTCTTATGAGCTTCTCATATTGGTCCGGTACTAAAATCCAACATGTGCAATGCTAGCGACCAGTAGGCTGCATGGTCCGCTTTAGTTTTCGGTGATGAGTGATTGAAGTCTTATTCATCTTACCAATCAGGAAGTTGAGTAATACTTGACTGAAAATTCACAATTTACTCAGTATTTCTGGGGTTCTGGAGGAGCCAGCGGATATCCGAGCCCAGATTTTTTGTTTTCCGTGCGCTGGTCTGATTAGCAACTTGAGATGCAAGGATGGACCAGATTGCATATCCTCATACTTAATAATAATGAGTTCTGAGGTTGCATAGGTCCGATACCAAAATCCTGTTTGATTTCCGACAGATATCCGCAGTTACAGGATCTATTTATAGAGATTTTTTTTGTAATAATGACTTAGCATGTCTTTGTAAAACTAAGGTTAATTACTCAACACTTAGCTTGTTATTTTTAATATCTTTGATTACATTTCTACACAGATTTTTCCCAATCATTTTTGGGGAAAGCTGGTGCATGCTCCATTAGAACAGTTAATTTACATTTTTCAAAGCTGAATGTATTCAGCTAAATATGTAATTACTGCAAGCAAGCTGATTATCAGAAATGCAAGAAAACCAAATGTCAAACTGACTTTGTTAATGGTTCCTTTGCAGAATAAAACTGTGTATTAATGTCTTGTAACACAGAGCACAGTGGCTAATGGACTGAAACAGAGAGGCTTTTTTAGAGCATTATGTGAACTTTCTCCTGCTCCACATAAATTTCAATGCGTTAATGATTGATGGGCACCAGATGCCACCTCGGGGTGTTCCTCATACCAGACAACTTGACATTTGTATTATAATGGAAATGAATGCGGCACAATAGATGGCTTGTTCAGTAAAACTTTGGGGAGGCACAAGCTAAATACTTGTACTGCTTTAAAGAGCCATGCTTGTCTTCCTCACGTCTTCAGAAGGAGATCAATAAATAAATGTACAATGTACATATAGGAAATGAGACTTGCCATACCCACCTAACAACCATGTGCCCAACAACTACTGAACCCTACTGGATTTGAGGAGTGGCAGAGTTTTGTATTTTTTGATACATTTTATGTAATCTGAAACACCACAGACCTTATTTACATTAACGCATGGGTGTTAGTTTGAATTGAGATATTAATCATTTTGTGCCATTACAGATATAGATTACTCTAATGTTCCTTAAATTACCGATACACAACTTAGAAATCTAGCGTTTCCTAGAAGTATATTTGTCAGTGCCCATTTTGCAAAAACAACCTGATGTAAATAAAATGTTTGAAAGAGTTTTGTGACCGACTTCCGCATACAGCAGATCTAATTAGGTCCAGGTATCTACCCTGTGTCTGGGTTGGGACATCTGTGATCACTTCTGCAAACATGAAAAGAACAGAATGAAGAGAATGAAGGCACACAGACATACTTTACTCCTTATAAACCATGATGACAGCTGACAACACCCTGAACAAAAACGCATCGCACAGCAATGAAGGAACATGCAACACTACATGCTTGTCTTACTGTCAGTGTGAGAATGTTTAGATAACCCGCGCACAATTCTGATCACTTGAATTCACAGCTGCTCCTCTCTCTGGAAAATGGCTTATATCAACAGATCAGACAAAGTATTCATACTGAACATATCTGAACAACAGAAAATGGTAAACAGACTAGCATTTAGATAGCTCCTTTTGAATATACTTTGTTTTACTTTACATGCCAACATTTTCCATATTCACACCAACACATTCACACACCTGGATGGCACACCCTTCGGCAGCAATTTGGGGTTCAGCATCTTTCTAAAGGACACTTTGACATGCAGAAGGGAGGAGTCAGGGATCAAATCGCCAATCTTCAGATAAGCTGACGACCCACTCTATCTCCTGAGGTACAGCCGCCCTGTGTTTCCTATCTTCTACTTTTATGACATAGCTAAATGCTGAGGTAATGGAGGTTTCTGTGAATGTGTGCCCACACACACACACACACACACACACCCACACACACAGGTATCTGCAGAAAGAGATAGAGGTTTTCAAAAAACAATGACATCATCTATGATCTCATTGCTTATTAGGGGCTCAACGGATTATTAAACTCACGGTTTCGGATCGTATCACTGATTGGAGTGACCAATTTCAGATTGGATCAGCACAAAAGACAAAAAGGACGTAACGTGATGATAGCGTTATAATTTACCTTAGCCCAATACTAATTTTCACTAAACAGAACCTGAACGCATCATTATGGAACTGAATAGAACCTCTTTACGTTAGCAGTCCTGCCATTGTTACTATCTCTCCTGTAATTTTTCAACACAGAGTAGTTGTTCACAATGTAATATTATCAGGGATCGACAACTAGAGAGCATGATCAGTAAAACTTTATTTCATGCTATGATGGTTAAACTGGGTAATTAATCTGGGGTTCCCATGCGGGAAAAACCACGATGGGGGATCACTATAGATCATTTCGTTACACCACGATTGGTTATTAAAAGTTGGTAAATTCAAAATTCAGAGCACTTCTATTGCCTCCACATGCTCTCAACATAGTGACGGCTGACTGTGCTCAAGATGCCAAAAGTACAAACAACAACAACAGTGCTGATGGAGCCAACAGTGCTGACATTGGGGGAGTTATCACTTAGTTTTATATTTAATGTAATTTTTACAAAGTGTTGGAATGAGGTGTTGGGGGAAAACCTATGATATCACAATATCAATGCAAAGATCAGTAAAAAAGCACACGTAATTATTTCCTTACAGCTAGCAGGTTATACACAGCTTCCAGTCCAACCAGCTTCAATACATCGATGAATTGTCAAGTGCATTAGAACTGTCTGCCATTTCTGGGATCGCCCTAGCTATCACTGACCTCAAATGCCTACTGATTGCAGGTATCGCATCAATGGGAAAAAAACAAAATGATGCATGCAGAGCAGAATTAGAATGATACACACTATTTATCAAAATTCAAAAGAGAGCATTGGAATTTTGTAACCACCTAAAACAAATCCCTCGCCTAAAGGAAAACTCCAGAGAGATTCCCTGTCAGCCCTCTGGTTCTAGGACTCTCTGTTCATGAGCCAAAACCAAATTGGAATGCTGTTTGGCCTTCAACAGAGAATACACAGTGGCAGAACACCTTCCCACTGTAACTGACCCAACACTAGTCTGACGATGTACAAACTCAGACTTGCCATCGGGAGAGGCTGCCACGCAAAGGAACAAATTATGAACACAAAAACTATTTAGAACGCACGGCCAGTAAAGAAAAGCTTCCACATTTCTAGGTGAATTACAGCAATGTGCAAACACAGCAGCAGGAAGTGTGAGCTTTTTAGAGGAAAAGGACAACCAAAGGAATAAAACCACCGTGAAGACTGACACATCATCTGCGTATACCTGCACTGAGTAGAGACACTGTCTATCTCTGTACAAAGAAACCGTATATATACACATCCTAGCAGTTGCACTGTGCTCACTTTTTTGTATTATTTTGTTATAGATTTTGTTACAAATTTTAACGCATTGTTTAAAATGTCAAATGATCTTTACTTGTGTGTACATAAGCCTAATACAGATATCTTTAAAAGCCAAATAATTTTTTTCTGTTCATTATTGAAACTTTACTTTTACCAATTGTATTTTTTTTTCATTACAATATTGTAATGTTACACAGCTCTTTATTTTAGTAGATCTTTGCTTATTGCACATACATTTTCAGTACATTTAAAATTGGACTGAATTTAATTGCAATTGAGTAAAAGAGAGAGAGTTGGGTGTGTGCTGGGCAAAACTGAGAGAGCACAGTTGGGTTTTCTCGTTGGTCTGGTTGGTTAACTGAGTCAAGGGAAAGAATGTAGTCCCATTAAAACACATTAAAGGGAGGGAGAGAGAGGGTGTGTATCAGAGTCAGAGAGCTGTGTGCGTATATATATATATATATATATATATATATATATATATATATATATATATATATATATATATATATATGTATATATATGTTCTGGTCTTCTGAACTTCACATTTGCTGCACAGTGTATAATTAAAAGCACAGATATTGTGATTAATGCTTTCCCTCAGTGTGCACGCTCAATGACACACTCCACATTTTAAACAGGTACATTGTGCACATATTTAAAAAGAAATCAATCAGTCACTCAAATTCAAAGAGCGGATGTCGAGAGGTGTGGCAGTACATAGAGTTCATCATTATCTCTCAAAACGAAAATAAGCAATTACCAAACAATTAAAATAAGAAATAAGAAAGTGAAAAAGAGGAAATAAATAAAAGGAAGAGTCACAACCAAAACGGACAAGTGAATCGAGACATTATATTACATATGGGAAAAAGAGGGCGATAAAGACAATTAGAGCATAAAAAGATGGACGTGAAGATAAATAGAAAAACTGTCGAAAGAGCCAGAGATGCTAGCAGCTGATATGAAGTCGGGCTTTCAGCATTCCACAGCGTTGAAAAACTCTTAAACATGCATGACTGACTCCTCTGTTTGCCTGCAGAAGTTCGGTGAGACATTAGCGTCACAGCAATGTTTTAAATGCATCAGAATGCAGGTTGACAGTCAGTTACCTTGAGACACACACAAACATCCACAAAGTCTACTTAGCTGCTTTCTATGACTCGCTAACACTGCAACACTAGGCTAGCAATTTCTAACTCAATACATTTCGGAGAGCGTTAAAATAGAACAAAGCACAATACATTTTCTGCTTTAGGTCACGCTATAAAATGGCTGATTGCTCCTGCCAGCGAGCGGTCAAGACTGCAAAGTTAGCTCCAGAAGCAATGAATTAGCTAGCTCAGGCGCTGAACAACGCAATAACAAGCTGTTTTGGCGTTGCCATTGTAGCAGTTGTGTACTCTCTTTCTTGCGTTGTGTATTATTCATTCAGTCACACTTGATCTTGTATTGGCTCCAACCCGCCATTTATTCAGGCAGCTACAGCAAATTCGTGTCATGGAGATAGTTCATTGGTAACGTAACACATTAGATTTCTCACGGCCCACCTTGTGGCAACAAGCTCCGAGGACTTGGCGATACGTACTGTAGACTGGGAAGAGTTTACGGGGCGTAAATCCATATATTAGCCTAGAAAGTTGCTCCGGCTAATGTGTCCGCAAACAGTTGCCTTTTTATATATCAAGGAGACAAATTGCAACATTATTACTCCATTATAATCATACAGCTCCATCAGAACCCTAGAAATACCGTCCGTTGCACCCTCAGGCTAAAACGCCATCAGACCGATAGTCGATGTGTTTTGAGGTTGGTTTCCCACCAACTCCTTAGTAATATTTAGTCCTTTAGTTGCACTGTGAAACTAAAACTATAAGCTTCCTCATGAAAATCATTAATGGAGCTGGACTGACTGACTGGACTGTTTTTTTTATTTATTTGACCTGTATCAAACCAGCGCTAACAAACACAAAACAATTTTCCCTGACTTGCTATTTTGTCCAAACACATGTAAGCTGTACCCTGCCATGTTTTTTTTCTGCCGCTGTTATTGTTTTTATTGTCACTAATTAACGAACAACTGACACCATGGCGGCATGTGGTGCTAATATAAGTGACATTACCGCCACCCGCCCAGCTGAAATAAAGATAAAGTCTCCCTTCTGCAGCCCTCTTATCGGAGCACAGTGCAGAGTACAGTCAGACTCGCCCTTGGACTGAGAGGCACTTAAAGACAAAACAATATATTTCATCGTTGGGAAAAATGGAAGTTTCATTTGCCACATTTGGCGCCGCACAGACATCCTGATGCTCTTTGCAGGCACCTCAATATCACTGATCCTCAGGACATGGGAACCAACGACATTCCAAGCAGTTTGAATGCCCCGCTTTAGAGCCTGCTGTCTTTTGTGCACAGGAACACTGTCACGTTGAAAAGTGTCTCAAATAACATTGTTTGCTGTAGCATTAACATGTTCCCTTCACTGGAACTTTGTGCCCAAAACATGAACAGAGGAGCGGACGGGAGTATCCACACTTTTGGGAAATTGGAAGTTCACACTGACTGTGTGTCAGGATTAGGGCCACATGTGTCAGAAGTCACATGTGGCCCTAATCCTCTTCCCTACACAATTGTGCTCTTCTACTGACAGGACATATTTTTACTTTGGTCAATGTTCTTCAGAAGGATATTATGCAACACTACACACTATTTGAGGTATCACCAGTGTGCCTCTGTGGCCCACTGGGTTTACAATGATCAAAGTGAGACTGTGAAGTACTTTTCTGTGATTAATTTGTCTCTAGCAGGTTTCCCCTCTCAAAACTCAAGCCGCTCTTCTACCACCGCCATCGACCCCGGCACCGGGGAGGAAAACGTGCGGTGAACTCTCTCTCAGATGACAGCAGCTCTGCACTGAGGGTGAGGGTTCGAACCCGCCGAGCGGCGTCCCGGTTAATCATCCGCCTCTTACCTTGTCAAGTGATCCCTCCGCGCTGCTCTGCTGCCGACTGACAGCCTGCAGTGTTCTGCCCCGACAGGAGTTTGCCTTGTGGGTGGATCCGGGGCTACACCTGGGCGTGATGCCGCAGACTCACGCACGCACACAAGCACGCACGCAGAGAAGTTGTTGATTTACCTGAGCGCGTGTTTCGGGCTGATGAACAGGCAGGTTAGAGTAGAGGGAAACGTGACGTCTAGTAGAGGACCAAGAAGAAAGTTTGCGAGTTATCTATTTCTTCTCTCTCTCTCTCTCTCTCTCTCTCTCTCTCTCTCTCTCTCTCTCTCTCTCTCTCTCTCTCTCTCTCTCTCTTCCCAACATTTTTTGGAGATGGAGTGCACCAAAATGCAACTATTGTAACTCATTCAGGAATGTCCTCCTCCCTTGAGGCGTATTGGTTTCCTGTTCTCACCTCTGACGTCACTGATGATTGTTTATTAAAGAACTGAACTGATAATCTAGCATTTTTCTTTCTTTTCCTATCTATCTATCTATCTATTATATTTTTCCCCAGCACATATCTGATGCTGATGGGTACGTGGATCACCACAGTTTATTATCTGGACTCTCTTTTCAAAGCCACAAGACTTTATTTCTGGGTGTCTGTTTCTGGAGGCGTGTCGAACTATTGTAGGTAATACACTCGTATAAGTACCTCATACAACCCTACTTCAGAACATCTAAACTGTCCCTTTAAGGTGAAAACACAGTCATCTTTTGAGTATCAGGGTCATTTTTGGAACCAACTGCCAATGCTGTTATTGGTTTTCTTAAGGACAGGCTCGATGTGATACTGAAAACATAAAAATTTAAACTTTGATGCCCCCCCCCCCCCCCCCCCCCCCCCCCCCCCCCCCCCCCCCCCCCCCCCCCCCCCCCCCCCCCCCCCCCCACACACACACACACACACTCCCCCCTGCTGTTGGTAAAACAGCCGCTGGTTGTCATAGGTGTCAGACTGAAAGCAGAGCTGCTTTGTGTTAGGCAACACTGACAACCACGCCTGACATTCCTCTGTGCCTGAGCTGAGAACACACCCATTCAGCTGGTTCACTGAGGACACACACATACAAACACACACACATGCACATGTACACATGCATTTAAGTGGCACTAACATCTCATTCAAATCTTTTGTTGAGGACAAGCCTGTTTGTGAAAAGAATAATCAGTACTTTTGAGGATGAATAATTCATTCTGTCTGTCTCTGTTGTCTCTGAGGTTACAGGAAGGTCAGACCTCAGATTGTCTTAATCAGATCTGATAAAAGTGGAGCACTTTATCATGTACAAACCAACGCACAAGCTTGATAGCTGAGGATTGAGACAGAAGCAGGGAAACCATTATGTGTTAAAAAAGTTCTTCGGGAATTATATATACATGAATCTAAACACAACCCTTCCCTCTGGGTTGGCCGGTTGGCTTGATTTAAAATGCATCTTCAATTATTTGTTGATTATAGTTTGTATTACTAATCTGAATCTGTAAATGTAGAGTAAAGAGTATTTCCCACTAAATATAAGCCTATGAAAATGTGTTGCTGTTTAATATAGCACATCCTATAGGAATACGATGTCCTGCCAACATGTCCCGGAGCAAAACAACTTTGTGGACAAAGTAAAGTGAGCAAAGTGTTCCCTCTGCTCCTGTCAGCGGTTCTCAGTCTGTTTCTCGACAGGCGATTAAGATAAACGTGTTCTACTAAAATCGTACTCTCTTTCATTTTCTTTTTCGCCATATTTTTTAGAAATGTGTCAGTTTCTTGCAATTAAACCAACCTTTGTCGTCGGTAAACAACGAACACTGACCTGCCCACGTGACAGTCATTACAAAGTTCCGCTGTACGGCCGCCCTTTGTTTACATCCACTGCACTTTATTCTAAACTGTAGATTGAGAATTGAGATTAAAATAAGTCAAAAGCGGATTTGAATATTTCACCGTGTTAGATAAGATAAGATAAGATTCACGTATTTACAGACATAGTAAAAAAGAAAAAAGATTTATCAGGGATGATAGCTTAGCCGTCATCCTCCCGTCTCCCACCACCTCGACCGTACCCAGAGGACACCCCAGCACACTGCTGGCCTTCTTGATGAGTTTATTTAGTCTCTTCCTGTCAGCTGTCGAGATGCTGCTGCTCCAGCAGACCACTCCATAGAAGATGCCCCCCCCCCCCCCCCCCCCCCCCCACACACACACACATGTCATGTCGGAAAAGGGTCCTCATGAGTGTCCCCTGCACTCGGTCCAGTTTATTGTTCAAGTCAACACACAGGTACAAGATTTTACAATCTTAATGTCCATTCCCTGGATGTTCACTGGTTCCGGAGGAGAGTGTTTGCTCCGGCGGAATTCCACCACCAGCTCTTTGGTTGAAGTTTATCTGGAGGCGGTTCCGCTGGCACCATCCTATAAAAGGTTCAGTTCCCTGTTTTCCTTGTCATCACCGGCGGAAATGAGGCCGACAATTGCAGAATCATCAGAGAGCTTTTCCAGGGGGCAGTTAGCAGAGTTGTGTTTATAGTCCGAGGTGTATATGGAGAAGAGGAATGGGGCCAGAACGGTTCCTTGTGGGAACAAGAACGGAATGGAATCATCAAAACCGTTCTGCTGCAGGACACCAGGTCTGACTCATATTCCCGTAATCCGCACATACTGTGGACGGTCGGTGGGGGAGTCCAGGATCCGTGCATAGTGGTGGTCCACCCCGGTCTGCTACAGCTTGTCCCTCAGAAGCAAAGGCTGGATGGTGTTGCAGGCACTGGAGAAGTCGAAAGACATGACTTTCACAGTGCTTGCAGCCTTTCCCAGGTGAGAAAGTCCTCTGTGAAGGAGGTAGATGACCGCGTCATCCACCCCGATGCCCGATTGATAGGCGAACTGAAGCGGGTCCAAATATGAGCTCACCAGGAGGTGGTGATGTACAAAGACCTCTCCAGGGTCTTCATCAATTGGGACATTAGAGACACTGGAAGTCCGCCGGTCTTTGGTACTGGTACCACTGGTTGTTTTTCCATAGCTGTGGTACTATCCCCAGCTTCAAGCTCATGTTGAAGACGTGCTTCTATCCCGCACAGCTGGTCTGCACAGGACCTGAGGAGCTTTGAGCTGATGTCGCCTAGACCCGTGGCCTTTCTCACCTTTATCTTCCTCCGTTCCTTTCTTACCTGGTTATATCTGAGGGACAAGTTGGGGGGTGGGGGTGCCGTAGGTTTGTTGGAGTGGGGTGGCGTGCTGGTCATGGAGTGCAGTGTGTGAGGAGTGTGGAGAGGAGCCGAGTGTTGTGGAAAAGGGTGTGGGGTGCAGACGATGCGGGGTTGCAGCAACATAGAGGTCTGGATGGGGGGAAGGGTGAATGGCTGATCAAATCTGTTAAAGAATAAGTACAGGTCATTCACCCACAGGCTGTTGGTTGGGCCCCTCGTGGCCAGACATCGCCTTGAGGCCCTTCCATACCCCGGTCATTTTGTTCCGCTGCAGCTTCTACGGAGCAGGGCAAAATAAAAATGTAATAAAAAGGGAAAGCTGCGTGTTGAAGGGTCGTCCCTTTGTGAATGTGAGTCACCCGACGGGGAGGTGAACACGTTGTGTCATCCGGCCGTTCAGGGTGTGACTGCAGCTCAAAGGGAACATGCTGCAGCATGGGAGCGCCGCGCTGACACAACCTTTACTCACAGTCTGATAACTCACGCTGCTGCAACGGCTTACACAAGATGTCCCCGGGGAGGTTTGCTACGTCATCGTTATTCTCACAACTATTTCTTGATTTCTTATTAGTTTTTTTACATGTTGTCTGTCTTTCTGTTTAACGAGTGAATATCAGTTTTAAACTTTTCACCGTCTTTATTTCTTCTCATAGAAGTTGCCCAAAGATGTTAAAGTAATGCTGAACGTTGCCAGCAGGCACTGGTGGAGGAAGTATTCAGACCTCGTACTTCAGTAAAGTACTGATACCACAGTTTAAAAATACTTGTTTTAGGTAAAAGTCCTTGTTACTTAAATAAAAAACATATATAGGCAGGGGAATTTAGCATGAGCGAACGAGTTGGCGGAGGAGAGTTTGCAAAAATAAAGGCTGCAGCTCTTCGAGTCCAACAGAGGTGTCCCGTGTTTTGTTTTCTGGCTCTGGAGACCAGAACAACGATGCCCCCCTATAGTTGATCACTGGTCACAGATGAGGTTGGAGACTTTATTGAACATCAATCATGGGAAAAAAGCACAGTTTGCTGGACTGCAGAATTTCTTCAACTTCTGAAGAAACAGCAAGACCTTTTATACCGTAACCCGTCATATAGAAGTGGGGGTGGGACATACATGGCTGTCATCTTCATGTCCATTCATGGATGTTATCCAGCTTAAACTTAGGTTTTAACCTAGAGGTCAGTTATTTACATTTCAGGGAGAGATACTGAGCACAGGCATGCGAAACATGAGTCCATATATGGAGATGGTCAAAACATAAGCATGCAAGACATATATCTCTATATAGATAAGAGTGGACACTCCTGGGTCAACCAGATACACCTGTTCAACCAGAGGGTGTCCAGTCACACAGAGTTCATCTGTGAATATCAGTGTGTGAACAATTACAAAA
The DNA here is from genome assembly GCF_009769545.1 of Cyclopterus lumpus. Lineage (NCBI taxonomy): Eukaryota > Metazoa > Chordata > Actinopteri > Perciformes > Cyclopteridae > Cyclopterus > Cyclopterus lumpus. The sequence goes on from NC_046977.1 coordinate 17,763,673, forward strand.
TATATGGAAATATATACTAATAAATTGTGTTGAGACCTCTCATAAACTAATAAACTAATAATATTAGATACAATGTTATCAATCTTAACATGTAGATAACAGGAGATATCAAATATACCCCCCCCCCCTGTGTTTTCAGACCAGGTGGCGTTTGGTCGTCTCAAAGTCCGCTGTACATTTGATTTTTTTAAATAAATAAAGCCAAAAATGGAGCAATAGTCACAGGAGCAAAACGCAGTTTTATTTTTCATTTTTGTTACAACCCTGTTACGATTGAGACTTGGACTGAAACATCGAACAGCTTCCACTTTCGGTTTTATTAAACTTGAAATGGTTCATGGCAGCAGACACCTTGAGGTTGTTCGCCTGAAAATATTACAAACGCGGGTCAAAGAATCCCGAAATAACAGGTCAACAGGTGAGAAAACTGAGTGGAGCTTCTTGTTTACCTCAGAGTTGTTGTTCTAATTCATTCATAAGATGTGACTGAGTTATGAGTCAGAGACGAAGTACAAGTTTGACTAAATGTCACCTCACACATTGGCACACCTTACACACAATCTTTTTTTAAACCTTACCAAGTAGTTCTGTTGGTGAGATTCCTGTCAGAAGTCAGTTTATTTTTGAAAAGACTGTATGTATTGTAGAGCTGTAATAGTTGTATCTTGACTTGCACATGTATATAAAGAATGTCTATGTTTAAATTACAATACATAAGAAGGATATCATAATTAATAAGGGATATTATGAAGGATATTATGAAGAATGTATTGTTTGTTTATTGTAACTGTAAGATGATTCAGGTATGAATGGAATGTATTGATCATAAAGGATAGTCACAATGGAGGCTGCACGTGGAGAGATCGTAAACCTCTGTTCCCAGGAGGAACTATGTGTTGGTCCACAGGAAGTAGAGAAGCTACCAGAAGGAGGGGAACTATTTCTGAGTAGGACTGTTTACCTGAGGGAGGACTCGCCCTTGTGACGCGATTAGCCATTAGCATGTTGTGTTATTGACGGTTATTTGCATGTTACCAGAAACTAACCAATGGAGAGGCCATAAGCCCAGCGGCTGAGAGTAGTTAACCCACGTGAACCTTTGTTCAGGCCGATCTGGTTCTTCCACTTGAATACCATAGACAGAACCTACTAGCAGAGAGATTGCTTTTAGCCTGTGGACCCGCAAACACGTGGCGCCCTCGTACGAGAACCATGTATGCTGTTCATCATCTTTGTTATTAAATACATTTATTATAAATCATTGGATTCTGGACTTTCCTCCTGCCCGAGTCTCCCAAAGTTAACTGGACTTAACAGTATGAAACAAGTGTTTCTGGACTTTGGTGGTAAAAAAAGGTGCTACTAATGCTTCAAATGTACTGCTGCTGCGACGCACTTCTGCTATTCCTTCTACTGTATATTTGCAGTTATTACTTGCTTTCATATCTAGCGTAACACTGGTGTTGGTCTTTTGTTCAAATGGCTTAAAACAACCTCATCTGCAGCAGAGCGGGAAGTCCTCCGAGATTCTCATATTTGTAAGAGAGCATGTCTATATCCACTGGTTTTTCTGCACATTTTCAATTTGCACAAATAAAGATGTAAGTGCCGAAAATGTGTAAATACGTTGAAATAGTGTTGGTTGGTTTTGGTGAAAATTTGCCGTATCAATAAACTATATTTAGATGTCTGAATTGACCCAATAGGAACATTTTGTTCCGCAACATGGCATTAAAAGAAATGATGATTCATCCAAAAGAGCATGCTTGTGTTATTGTCAAAACTATGTGTTTCCTGAGAGTTAATATTTGACGTGGCTGATAACATCCGTTTATCAAGAAACCAGAGAAACACGATAAAAGTTGTTCTCTGACGACAAACAGCTCACCGCAGCTGGACAACAGCCAGCAGCTAAATAAATGAACTGGTTTGAAAAATGTTCCAACAGTACTGGAAAAAAACCACCCTGTCTGATGAAAAGCAGCAGAGCGCTGATCAAAGTTTATGAGGGAGGTCAACGTCAGACCTCCACCCTCCAGTGATTTATTGCCCTATTTTTTCCTCTTTAAAAACTGAAGTGTGTCACACCTTAGTAGAAATATACACTTATATATACGTGCTCTGAAATAATAATGACTTGAAATCTCTCAAAACCAAGTAGAAGTATAGAAACGGTTTAATTAAAAGGTGATATTTCCTTGACTATTTCTAATCTGGAGAGTTTGAGGTTCTAGTGCTGCGTGAGGCATTTTCAGTTAAATAGGGCACAGCCAAACCAAAGTGGCAACCAGTTAGGAGAAGAGTGACCTCGGAACGCATCGACTATCAGTCTGACGACCTTTCAGCCTCTGGGGGAAAAGACACATATTTCTGAGCTTCCGGCCCAGACACATTATGATAACAAATATCCAAATATATCCAAAATGCCGTTTATCGTCCATCTAGCAATGTGAGATGCACTTGTGACAACGTCCACAACATGATGGTATTTCTGCATTCATATGCAGTTATCTGTTTATGGAGATTAATAAGAGGCAAAGATTGTCGTCAGCCAATAGCTGATCGATTCTGAGATTGTTATGGAAATTAATCTTTTCAACCTCCTTTAGAGAAAACACTTGTCTTTAAGCATTTATTAAACAAATACTTGGAATAATAACATTTAATGAACAGAGCTCTTCACCACAGATGGTTAGGAGGTCTGACCCAGAAACATAGTTCAACAGTTTTATACACATACAATTATTTTTTAAATATCTTCCCATCCCCCCTCCCCCTTGTGTCCTCCTTCCTTCCCTCATGCACCAGGCCTTGATGCATGTAAGATGTCATTTGGCCCTGAGAGGAAAGAGTGAGGGACGGAAAGACAAAACAATAACAGAATTTATCTTATTATTATTAGATTAATTCTGTTATTGTCCCTTTTCGATGGCGCCGATCAGACTAGGTCAAGATGAGCTTCCAGCGATACAGTTACATTTAGAAAAACACTAGGATACATTTCCACCACAAAGTGCACCATAATTTGCTCTCCACATGTACTGTTTACCTGAATGTAACCAAAGTCCACTCAAATGTGATTGGTCAATATGACTACAACTACAGATGGACTACAAATGTAAAACCTGAGCGCTTTGATTTATTGAGATTGGACAGAAAAGGGCAAGGCCTAACGCCAGCAACATATGACCCGCAAGCCAAATGAATGACTTGAACCGTGAAAGTGATTAATTAAAGGGTCTGAGCCAATGACACGAACTTCAGATTTATTTCTTCAATTTGACTGAAGAAATAATCGCCTTTCATGTCTGTAAAGCTGGATTGCAGTTTTCTCAGTTGAATTGTCGTTGGCATAGAAATACATTTGAAAAGACGCAACAAGATCTCAAAGCAGGAAGTGTAACCCCAGAGAGGAAGTGAAGCTACAACACTCTGCATGTTCCTGTATCGAGTGAGTAAATGATGGATACACATTTGACAAACGGGTTATAGCAGCAGTTCCCGGTCGGTTGGTACCGGGTCGCACAGAACGAGTGAATGAAAAAAAAAGAAAAGTTTTTATCAAAGTCCATCCATCCATCCATCCATTATCACCCGCTTATCCGGGGTCGGGTCGCGGTGGCAGCAGGTTCAGCAGGCCGACCCAGGCCGACCTCTCACCCGCAACACTTTCCAGCTCATTCTGGGGGATCCCGAGCGTTCCAAGGCCAGCCGGGAGACATAATCCCTCCAGCGTGTCCTCGGTCTTCCCCGGGGCCTCCTACCAGTTGGACGTGCCCGGAAAACCTCTAATGGGAGGCGTCCAGGAGGCATCCTGACTAGATGCCCGAACCACCTCAGCTGACTCCTTTCGACACGAAGGAGCAGCGACTCGACTCCAAGCTCCCCCCTGATGTCCGAGCTCCTTACCCTATCTCTAAGGCTGAGCCCGGCCACCCTACGGAGGAAGCTCATTTCGGCCGCTTGTATCAAAGTCGTAAAAATGTTTTATTTTGAAAAAGGACCGGATACATCCGTCTGTGCATCTGAGCCTCTCACGAGATGACAGAATACGTCACGCGTCTCAAGAGGTCACGTATTACGTATAAGTAACTTCTTGAGAAAACCCACAAGCGAGAGAAAATTATTAAACAAACGTCTTTGGAGAGCTTCTTTGTGAAGCGGGTTTTCAGCAGACTGGACGTAACGAACACTCTTCGGGTGTCGTTGTCTCCCGTCACCCCGAGATGGCACCGGCTCGTTGCAGAAAAACAAGCTCAGGGCATCCACTAATTCGGCGTCATGGTGAGTTGTATTTGTATGCACTTTATGCCGGTCGTATCATTTTATTACGTCCTATTTATTCCGTCATATTTATTCCGTCATATTTATTGCCCACACTGTGAAGGTCGGTCCGTGAAAATATTGTCTGACACGAAACCGGTCCGTGGCTCAAAAAAGGTTGGGGACCGCTGGGTTATAAGACAGCAATGTGACAAACCACATGGAAAACAAAAGGTGTGGCTTTTGACACGTGCCGCCTGCATACATCGAATATATGAACGGTTTTAAATTGCAGGCAGAGACAGATGAAACCACCTCGATGAGTCAAAATGAAGTCATCCTAACTTTCATCTCATGGCGTAACCTGGAGCCTGTCTATTCTTGTTACAGCAAAAAGCCTGTAAATACATATCATTATTGATATTAGCGTCAAGTATCATGGACTTCATTAACTCAGTGAATTGAACAGAAATCACCAGAGCCACAGAAAAGGCAGTTTGAAGTCATTACTGGTGTGTTGATGTTGGTCGTCTCAAAGTCCGTTGCACTTGTCAGACTGGATTCTGTCATATGCCATTTGTGATGAAAATAAATAACTAATAAAGACGAAAATGTAGCGGAATTCATGGGAGCTACTTTTGCCATTGCAAAAGTCACAAAGCACATGGCCTAGCTTAATGTTAAGACTAAAAGAAATGAACTCTAAAGTTAGTTTAATCTATAGAAAATGTGTTGTTTTAGGGAAGGTTGGCATAGGTGCAATGGTGTGTATACACAGGCGTGTATGACATATAGCCACGGCAAAGGAATTCACTGTATGACCATCTAAAAATAACTCGTAAACATATTCCCGTCTGTCTGGCAGAGCGAGGCAGCAGCCCATCAGCTAACAGTCCTCGGTGTAATCGATGATGTTGAACATTTAGGGCAGTGCCTGCTCCGAGAGCCTCGGTTCTACTTCCCGCAAGAACTTTTGTTCTCCTTCTGTGAATCAGAATTCCCAAAGCTCCTCGAAAGTTCTCGATTTTCTCCGCCGATCCAAGTTCTGAGTAGAAAGAAGACGTTGGGTGAGCAATGACAGGCGAAAGCCTCCGTGAAGGGGTCGTGTCTGAGCCACGTGGAAAATCTTGTGACCCAGATTTGGCAGATCTCGCCTGAATTTTCTGTACTAAATACTCTCTCATTTCTTTTCTTCAGTCAACCTTTGCAGAGAGACTTATCACATATTGTCCTATGATTTAGGAGAGGTTTAAACAGGCAGCTGCATCGTTCCAAAATATTTTTCTTTCTAAAAAGTGCTTTCTTTTTTTTTCAGACGAACCTGAAACTTGAGTGCCAACTTAATTTACTAGTAACCAGTAATATATATACTGATATTCATAATTATTATTATATTCAAATAGCCCTTGTGGTCCCTTTTTTGGTTTGGGTATGCACTTTTCAAGCCGAGTTTGTTTTTAAAATTATGAGGCGTTATGAATGAGTTAAATCTTTATCGCGAGCTAAACAACCAGAAATATAAAGTGAACTCACCAAACCAAATATAAATACTGTTCTCTGTGTATTGGTCTGTGATAATACACAGAGAACCCCATATTTCCCGGGTTGTTTGCTCCATTCTATGAAAGGTAATATCTCAATAACGCCTGAGCAAACCTGGAGAGCTGCCGTAAAGGAGACGTATCCTAATGGCCCAAGAAAGGCAAGGAAGTCCACAGTTTCATCTGAACAGGGGCCAGCACACCTCCAGCAGTGCCTCGCTGTCCAAGAAAGTTTGTGAAATCCAGTCGTTTATGAAATCCCTTGATGTTTACTTTTATAGACATTACTGTTTTTGTTTCTTTGAAGATCTGTCCACAAAATGAATCAAACGTCTCCTCCTGTAACCACTCTATATCTTCCTTTTCCCCTCCACGCCAATCGGAATGAAAAGAAAGAGGCGCTCAAAGTGCTGCATTATCAAAATGGCACATTTATTGCTACAGAACGGTCATGAACATGAACTTCATTGAATCACGACAAGATGAGAGCCAACAGGCAACAAACAGCCTTCGGTCAGGCTGGTACGAGAACGAATAAAACCCTCAGCACAGAATTAAAAAAGAACCTGTTCCCCCAACACCTTCACTGATCTGCAATATAAAACAATGTGTAATAATAATAATAACAACATCAACAACAATAACAGCAACCATAAGGACAATAATAATTCAAAGTAAAAGAATACAACCGTAACCAGAAATAATTAAGAAAATTGGAAGTGTAGAAAAATAGAGGGGGGGGGGGGGGGGGGGGGGGGGGGGGGAGAGAGTGTAACTGCTGCGTTGTTGTATGTTTCTTTTTCTGTTCTTCTATATTATTTTGTATTGTGATCTGTTCGATGGGCGGAATGGGATGTGACAGGAAACCTCACAGGCTCGTCTTCAGTAACACATGGTTCAAATAAAACATCTTTAAATATAATCAAATAAAGTGACAAATTCATCACTTGAACAAGTGAGTCTAGTTGTTCTGTTCTCATACAGTAATCTGACGTTTTTAGTTTTCTTTTAATGACTTCATTATTATTATTTAATTATTTTAATTATTTATTATAAAAAATAAGCCACATTTTATTTTAATTTATGACTGATTAACTTTAAATGTACTTATATAGTAGGGTGCATCAATAGACAAAGGAAGCTTTAACAAAAAGTCCAGGCACCGATCACAGGGTCATTCTGATGTGTGTTTTTTTCTTTCTTTTCCATCTCTTCACTGAATTGCATCACAAGGACAAACAGAAAGGAAAAAGGCCACAGTTCATATATGTTCACCTTCAAATAATGATTATAATACTGACAATGAAGCATGTCTTTGAACATGCCAAAGAGATACCACGATGAACTGAATGAGAGGATGAGTCAACGTCACCTTGTGTCGATGTGTGTATTTGTACAATACTGATGTGCTCATCAGGTTGCTCATTGACACCAAATTTGGTGCGATAAAATGTGGAACTTTTCAAATAAAGTGTACAGCAGCCGCCCGTCCTCATTTCAAATACATTCACAACGACCTGACACATTTATAAGTTGTGTTCCCGGAAATCTGCATCGACTTCAAGTCTTGTTCACGTGTTTGTTGAACAGCTGTAAAAATGCTACAAAATAGCAACGTTTAAAGGAGACACTGTGGTTGGAGCAGCTGTTAGCATTGAAGCTCTGTGTTGCGTTGCCAGGTTGGACAATCGGGCAATCTACTGACCGAACCCAGTGGACTCTCGGATGGACCGGTGACACCATGTAAAGCAGAGGGCTGGGGAGTTGTTGGAAGCCTTTTCTTTCCTTGGAGTTAGGCAGTCTTTGTGCTAAGCTTGGCTAACACAACCCGGACCGACACACAGAAAGGAAATAGATCTGACTAGAATGTATGTTGGGGAATAACCCACTGAAAAACCATGCCGCTTGGCGTCATAAATGTCAACAATAAACAAAATCCTGAATTGAAATGTTAAATGTCAAAAATGTATTCATTTGCAACTGCTAGTATTGAGTGTGGCTTACGGAGCACTGATAGCACATGATTTAATACACTGGAAATGTGACTTTATAAAACAGCTCATTAGGGACCCAGAGAGTCTCAAAATGACGGTCAGACGGTCTCAAAATGTATGAAACATTTTATGTTTAGGTTATGTTTTCAGTTTGGTTTGTTTGTTTGTCAGCAGGATTCTGGAACAGCTTCTGGCTCGATTCATTAGACTTGGTGGAAGGGTGTAAATCATAAATAACATATTCAACTAGAACCACCTGTGCACTTCAATTCCTTCACTGAACTTATTTAATACAAACTAAAATACTGGTGAGGTTTAAAATGTAAGATGGTTTGGGAAAATGTTCTACTTATTTGTGAATATGGAACTAGAAAAATGTTCAATGCCTCAAGTGAAATATTAGGCATGAAGAGATTTGAAATATTGGAAGGAGTTCCAAATGTTTTTTTTCTTTTGGCAGTGGACATTAGTACGACTTGAACGGCCCGTTGTCGAGGTTTAATAAATAAAAACAGCTTCCTTGATTGTTCATTTGAACGTTTTCTTTCTGCCAGAGGAATGATATTACTTTTCTACAAAATAAATGCCATGTTAACATCCAGACTGGTCATTTGTATAAAATGTTTTAAATATCTTTTTTTCTTCTTTTGTGTCTAAATCTACACATGTCATTTTGAATGATATAAATGTACCAAATGTGTTGTGCTACTGATGTTGGATGGTGCTAGTGCCTGGAGTTTACCCATTTCAATGGGGGAAGCCATCAGGAAATATGAATTCTTCCTGTTTCTGACAGCGCAGAGAAAACAAAGGACAGGAGCGGCCATTTTGAATTCAACTCATTATTGTAGTAAAACTGGTACAGAGTAACAGCTCACAAAGCTCATGGCACAGTCACTGAAAAAGAGAGATGAGGTGTGTATGTACAACAAGGAGGGAAAAGAAAATAACTTCTGGCTAATAGAAACATCAGGGGTAACATAAAAATGAAGATACTGGAATTCAGGAGATGACTTGATTATACAACAAAGAGAAAATACGAAAATGAAGCATTGCAAAAAATAACAGTACGCAGAAAAATACACAGATTCAATCCTCGTGTTTAACGTGTAGGTCCAATTCAAAGCAGCTTCTCCTTTTGACAAAAAGCTCAATTTGTATGGCAAACAATAAAAATGACTGAACCTGCCTCGCACATGATCGGAAATCTTTTTGGGAAAATAGCTGATAAGATTGTTTGCTGCTTTTTTATATTAGAGACACTCCAATCTTTTACAACATGTTCATATATTAATCTTGAATCAGCTGCTGATGGTATTTCATTTAATCAACATGCACAATCCATCCTAAAGAGAATAAATGCACAGGAGTCAGAGCCGGCTCGAAGCCACCAGGTAGAATTGAATTTGCCAACACTCTTTGGGGACTGGCGTTCAATTTCTGCAGTTAAACATAAAATCATAGATTTTGTTAAACTACCATAAAAAGGTTTCTGACAAAAAATGTGTATTATTTTATAACCCTATTTGTCATACATTTTTGATTATCAAAATAATAAGAAATAAAGCAAAACCAGGTAGTATACTTTTGAGTTCTGATATCCTTTGTTTTTATTAATGAAATTTAAATGGAACAAGTATTTGCTTTTGTTTTTTTTTGTTCCTCCTTGTCAATCAAAATACATCTTTACATGTGACAATTAGGTGCCTGTCCGGCTCTGACGCGAGTGATTGTTGGTGTTCGCTAAGAGAATAAGTTGATTTGACTTCAGAGGGTCGACCAGAACCACACACAGTACTGAGCACCACGGACTGGAACTCTGTAACCGGACCAAGACCACCTCACTAGAAATATAAACAAGTTCATCATCACTGCCTGACACACCCCACAGCAAATGTTTTATGACTATTTACACTTTTCTCTGCAAAAAATACATTTAAAAATGGTAATGTCATGAGGCATGGAGAATTAAACCAATATCATTTATCTTTTATGATTTCTGATTCATCCCACAATCCCTCTAAAATGTTTCCCACAGATATAAACATAATGTTTGAAAAATAATACAAAATAATATTCTGAACCTTTGACCTCACTACATTTTCAATGTGACACATTTTTTCAACACACACTGAATTGTTTACGTTTTCATATTTGAACAAAACAACCGATACAACATATTTTCTAAAACACAAAATAACAACAGTCTACATGTAAAAATATAACTTTTACATACACAATTTCAAAATAATGGTAAAGTTTGCCATTTTGTTGCATACAATTTACAAACGTCTGTGTGTTGTTGCCTTGGATAGAAAGCAGTGAGTGGAGCTGATGGAACTGCGGTCCCGTTTTGTCCTGCGCAGGGTGCCGTACTATTCAGTGTGTGTGTTGTCATGGCATCAACCGACAACACAACAAAGTCCGCTGAAAATGTTGAACACTGAGGGGCCTCGCCAACTTCTGCCTGTTCAGTCCTTGAGAAAATAATTCCTCCCCAAGCAAACGCCCCCTTGCAACAGAAAATAAAAAAATAACAGAAAAGGGCACCCTCCTTATATATTGTATATACTTTTTTTGTACATTTATATATAGATTGATTCACTCAAATAGACTCTTTTCCAGTTTCCGTGCCTTCCTGTTGATTGGGTAGGATTTGAACAATGTCAAAATGACCATCGACAGAGAACAATGCTGTCAAACCGCGAATTGTGTGTTTTCTTTTTTTTTCTTTTTTTTACATTTTTTATAATATACATGTAAACCAGAACAGACAAAGAAAAAGTAATAAGAGAAAAGAGTCTTAAAAAAGCGAGAGAGAGAGAGAGAGAGAGAGAGAGAGAGAGAGAGAGAGAGAGAGAGAGAAAAAGAAAATCTGTTTTACAACATACGACCACACACTTTGTACTGAAGACTACATTGGCTTACGGACAAGCCGATCAAATATTGATAAAAAGCTGATAAGCTATAATACAAGAAGAGACGCATTGTTCATCATGGAAACAGGGCTGGGTCTTGGAACAAGAAGGGTTTAGGGGTTATGGAGAACTTGAGGGGGAGGAGAGGAACGGGGATGGGGGCTCATCTTGCTAAATCAAGCGTCTGTCTTATTGGCTCAAAGCCAGATCACGCCGTCTACTTACATATAAGCGTACAGTACATTAAATACAGTTTAGTTGTTGTTGTTTTTTATCCAAAAAATACTTTTTTTTTCTCCTTTTTAGCTTTTTTTAAATTCCCAGGTCTGGTAAAAAACCTAACTGCATAGAACCTAACGACTAAGAACAGGTTTCCCTAAGCTTGCATCCTATTAAAAGACCAGGTTAATGTCCTCCTCTGGCAACTCGAATGATATGAACTCTAAAAAGGCACATTGGTAGAAGTGTGAATGTTCAAATTGCATCTGTGGGACCGCTTAGGTGGGACACAAGTCTGGGAAGAGGGGCTTGGGTTCTGGTTTAGGGATCATAAGGCTAGGTACAGCAGAGAAAACAGAACTAGGACTGGGTATTAAACAAAGCCCTAGATTGAGGAAGGCTCCAAAAGGGGCGATGGTAAAAGGGGACTTTCAGATTGATCAGAAAACAAGATATTCCAATTACCTTCCCCTGTTGTTGAAGAGTAGACCGGGATGCATAGCTACGCAATAAACCCTAACGTTTCCTTCCTGACCTCTCTGGTCTGGATTAATCTATTCCAGGTCACAGTCATGACCTTTGCCACTGCCACAGTCCCGTTTTACCCTGATCCTACATCACTCCCAAGTCACTCTGGGTCAGTACGGATCTGGTCTCATTTGATTCAAATATGCCTATGTTTCTAATTGACATGTACATTGAGCATACCAAGGTAATCAGAATGTCTGAACCCTTGGTCAGACATGCCAGACTCATGGCAGCTAATGGTCTCAGCAACAGACACCTCAGCTACCATCAGCTTGTCTGTTATTTTGCAAGACAGCAAATGTCAATCAGAAAGTCCCCCTTGGTCTTTACTCGGGGCGGGGTCGTCCAGAGTTGAGGTTAGATGTTAAGGGTTTTTGATCTACCAGATACTAAACCAGGAAATGAGGGAGCCAAATGAATGCTTTGACTACTGCTGCTTGGCCCCCAGAAGAAAAGAATACACTCCTCGCCAAGATGATTCCTCCATTGCTTTCCCTGCAGCAGTGCCGTCATGTAGACCAATAGCTTCTTCCTGCTCTGCCTCTATCTCTAGCCTCTACTCCGAAAACTGTCATAGTTCTGGCCTCCGGGGACATCCGGACCACTCGATTCAAGTGATCGTAATTCAGGGAATGTGCTTAAACATGGAATAGAATTCACATCAGTGCTCCCTCCACCCTCTCAGCCAGCCACCCCGTGTGTGTCATCTGTCCGTCCTCCCATCAAGCCTTGGTTTACAGCAAAGGTTTAGAACTCCTGGGTGCTCCGACCTGTGGGCACGAATATCTGACAAAGGACTCCTGGTCGGGATCTTTGCCCGAGCTCTTTCTTTCTGTCGTCATGTTTGCATTTGCACAACAAAACCCACAACACTCTTGAATGAAGGTGTCAAGAAAAGTCTTTCCTTCTGGCTGCATTTAAAAGTACACTTTTTCATTACTGCATGATTTTTCCTTCATGTTTTTTTACGTCTGTAATTCTAGCTTCAATAACTGAAACACCTCGGTCCCTCTGGAGTCATTTACTGATTTACTGATTGATTGATTAACTGATTCAGTGATTGATGGAGTATTGTCTTCCTCCCAGTAGATACACATGGGCCAACCATCCATCTTTTTGTATTTGTGATCACACTAAAAATGTAGCAGTTCGTACAATTTTGCCACTTGCTAACAAAGTCAACGTGGCCATTGGCATAAAACACAAATAAAAATACACAAAGAGATTGAGATTTTTCTTCACACTGACAATCTACTGTAAGAGGGAATGCAAGGGGAAGAACAAGTTGCCCCCGTTGTTTCCTGTTGAGCCCCGTTTCTCTTGAGGCATGATAGTCAAAAAGCGTTTGCAAACTTAATTGGTTTGTTCAAATGACTCGGCACCGACTACCTTCTGACTTTCACATTTGTACTTTGATCTGTGGAAAGGCTTGTTAGGGGACGTATGAGTGGGCAGCTTGCTTTTAGCGATACTTCTTGGAACATTTCCTGTTTTTCTGTTCTTTTTTCGTTTGCTTTGCTTCTCCGTGTGTATCTTATCTGACTGGTTTGCATCCAAGAGGAGATCAGGCACAGCTTCATCCACAGTGTGGCGTTAGATTGCCATTCAGTCAGAGACGCGCTGAAGCTGCATTCAACGACAGCTGCGCAATCTTGCTTAAAAAAAACACACAAAGAAAACAACTCTTTAAAACACTTTGTGATATGTTTTGCTCCGTTCTGAACAACCCTCCACAACCCGTACCCTCCTCACTGCCCCGCGTCCTGTTGCACTTTTTTAACAAGTTTTTTTGTCATGTTTGTTTTTCTCATATATATATATATATATATATATATATATATATATATATATATATATATATATATAGAGAGAACCCCTTTGTTCTTTAAAACTGGGAATGATGATAAAACAAGAAGAAGAATTTCTTGGATGATGTGATTCCAAAGACTTGTCCATTGATGTAACTTTGTGTCAAAAGCTCCCACGGACCGCCACTTTGTAGCGGCCGTGTGACAGCGGCCGTTTAACGTCTCCACAAAGCAGCATCCAGTTAGTTCACTTTGGCCGGAGATGCACAGTGACGACAGCGACTGATGTAACTCTGCAGTTCGTGTTCTCAGAAGAAGAAGGAGACGAAGGTGAGGAGGAGGATAAGAGACAGACAAGATGAGAGAGAGAGAGAGAGAGAGAGAGAGAGAGACGATCTGATCGGTCAGGCCGAAGATCCAGAGATCGGAGGCGGGGTGGGGGGGCAATCGATTGCCGGGTTGTCATGGAAACGCTGTCAGAGGAAGTGGTCGCTCATCATCTTGATGAATTCTGGCACCTTGGACCTGGAGAGACAAAAATAAAACAAAAGAAGAGGGGTCGGTTAGAGGTCACAAGTACTCGCACCAAAAACACACATAGAAAAAAAGCAGTTCGCTGTGACTGTGACGGCCGGTTCCCGCTGGACACCATGGGTCCCATGGCATTCGGCTATTTATAATATATATAGTGGAGGGATTTTGACATCCTCTGGCGACCATGAATATTCACAGCAAATCCCATTAGAGTCTGGTTGGTAATACTTAAAGGGACAGTGTGTAGGATTTGGCGGTTCGCCCTGCTCAGATTATGATAGTAACACTACTTTAGGAGCCAGTGTTTGGTTTGCCCGTTCAGTAGGAACATGGCGCTGCAACATGGCGGTGCAACATGGCAGTGCAACAGGACGGTGCAACATGGCGGTGCAACATGGCGGTGCAACATGGCGGTCCAACATGGCGGTGCAACATGGCAGTGCAACAGGATGGTGCAACATGGCAGTGCAACAGGACGGTGCAACATGGCGCTGCAACATGGCGGTGCAACATGGCAGTGCAACAGAACGGTGCAACAGGACGGTGCAGCATGGCAGTGCAACATGGCGGTGCAACATGTCAGTGCAACAGGACGGTGCAACTTGGCAGTGCAACAGGACGGTGCAACATGGCGGTGCAACATGGCAGTGCAACAGGACGGTGCAACATGGCAGTGCAACAGGACGGTGCAACATGGCGGTGCAACAGGACGGTGCAGCATGGCGGTGCAACATGGCGGTGCAACATGTCAGTGCAACAGGACGGTGCAACATGGCGCTGCAACATGGCGGTGCAACATGGCAGTGCAACAGGACGGTGCAACATGGCGGTGCAACATGGCGGTGCAACAGGACGGTTCAACATGGCGGTGCAACAGGACGGTGCAACATGGCGCTGCAACAGGACGGTGCAACATGGCGGTGCAACAGGACGGTGCAACATGGCGGTGCAACATGGCGGTGCAACAGGACGGTGCAACATGGCGCTGCAACAGGACGGTGCAACATGGCGGTGCAACAGGACGGTGCAACATGGTGGTGCAACAGGACGGTGCAGCATGGCGGTGCAACATGGCGGTGCAGCATGGCGGTGCAACATGGCGGTGCAACATGTCAGTGCAACAGGACGGTGCAACTTGGCAGTGCAACGGGACGGTGCAACATGGCGCTGCAACATGGCGGTGCAACATGGCAGTGCAACAGGACGGTGCAACATGGCGGTGCAACAGGACGGTTCAACATGGCGGTGCAACATGGCGCTGCAACAGGACGGTGCAACATGGAGGTGCAACATGGCGGTGCAACAGGACGGTGCAACATGGCAGTGCAACAGGACGGTTCAACATGGCGCTGCAACAGGACGGTGCAACATGGAGGTGCAACATGGCGGTGCAACAGGACGGTGCAACATGGCGCTGCAACAGGACGGTGCAACATGGCGGTGCAACATGGCGCTGCAACATGGCGGTGCAACATGGCGGTGCAACAGGACGGTGCAACATGGCGCTGCAACAGGACGGTGCAACATGGCGCTGCAACATGGAGGTGCAACATGGCGGTGCAACAGGACGGTTCAACATGGCGCTGCAACAGGACGGTGCAACATGGAGGTGCAACATGGCGGTGCAACAGGACGGTGCAACATGGCGCTGCAACAGGACGGTGCAACATGGCGCTGCAACAGGACGGTGCAACAGGATGGTGCAACATGGCGGGGGGTTTAATTTTTGTGACCCAGCTGTGAGGGGCTTGGTCTTAACTCTTCATAATAATGTACATTTTTAAGAAGCAAAGTGGCTTCAAAATATTTTTTTACCCAGATAAATCTGTATGTATTTAATAATTGGTGATACAATGCCGCAAAAAAACAACCCATTGTCTCATGAAGAAAAGCCATTACTTAATTTCCTTCACTGTAAAGCTTCTGCAGATAAGAAACTGACTGCCTTTGGTCCCTCCTGCTCCTTATCAAGGACCTTTGGTACGTCAGGACTACAGAACATCGGGGAACAAGCTCAATGAAACCGTTGACCTGCTCAAAACATGCAAACGCAGGTACAACGTGAATGTTTCAAACGTTGCAGAACAAAGAACAGCGACACACACACACACACACACACACACACACACACACACACACACACACTCACTCACTGACAATCTGTTGTTACAATGAGACCAGACAAGACAGATCTGATTTGATTAACATGGAATAACCTCAATGGCTTTTGGTCTACATGTTGTCTGTGTCAATGTTACCCTTTGTTTTCTCCCCTGAATCAGAGTGACAGCAAAAATAATAACGAATATATTTGTATCAGTACATTTCTGAAATGGTTACCAATGAGAAGACTAATTTAAACTGGCGTATAAACTTACACTTTTACTTAAACATTCACATCTGTTTGATTGAAGGAATCGTCTTTTTATACTTTTATTTTCAAATAGACACCAAATAGGAATCTTTGTTTCCTTTACCAACATTTTCCTGACCACCTTAGTGCCTCTATAGCCAATCAAAATGATTCATTTATATTTTGGTTTGGTGCTATAAATAGATATAACACATCTTTAAAGACATGTTTTTGTTACTCTAATTCTGTTCAGCAGGAAATTACACAGACATCATGACAAATGAAAACTTTGCCACGGTTAAGTTTAAATGTCATGGCGGGGGATTTACAAGCGGATTGCTTGAACTTTCTAGACTACTAAGATACAACCACAGATTAGTGTATAAGCGAACTCTTCTGAACATTACGGGGGGAAGAGATGTTTTACATTTGTCCCAGGGGGTTCGACACATCGCCCATGGCGTGGTGCGCGGCGGCCAGTGAGAGGGGACCCCCGTCCGATGACACGGAGACCTTCTCCTCCTCGCGCCGCTTCAGACAGGCCGCCTTGGGGTTCAGGTTCCGCTCTGGACCGAGAGAGAGGGAGAGAGAGAGAGAGAGAGAGAGAGAAAGGAGAGATTGATATCATTTCTGGTGTGTGTTTTTCAGGGAGCTCTTTCTTCGTGCTGGGTCACTACACAAGTAGTTAGACTAAAGCCAATAAAAGCCCAAAACTCCAGCCAGGTTGAACAGTCAACAGGTGCCACTGCTGCCCTCTCCTGGAGCTCTTGTAACACTACATATGCAGTCAATCTATATTTAACCTCATGAACCTGGATTTCCATCTTAAATTCCCCTCAAAGTAACCTAAGATTTTAAATAAAGGGACATTACTTTAGAAAGTGTATGTAGATTTTAGAATATACAACTATTACCAGTCTTTAAGATCCCAAATGCCACTACAGCTACAGTTGCTTATTGCATACAAAATAGAACAGCAACAACTCTCACATTTTACCACGTTCTTATGACCGAGTCAACAAGGTTCAGGATCAGTGGGCTTTTCCATTGTTCCATTCTTTCGCTGGATCTCGATCATATAATGTGTGTGTATTGAATATAAATATATATATAATTAATGCATTACTTTTACAACAGTGTCAGTTGAACAACAAGCTGCAGGATGTTATTTGTTTGTGTTTTTTTCCATCACATTAAACCGACCTCGGACTTGCTGCTCCAGACTGAGGATGACGGCCACGGCCTGGTGCAGGATCAGTAACTTGGTCTGAGGTTTGTCGCTCTTCAGGTGCAGCTGCACCATCTTGCCGAGCTCCTTGAACGCCTCGTTGATGTCTCGGACCCGAAGACGCTCCCGCGCGTTGTTCGCCATCCGCCGTTCCCTCTCTCTCTCCATCTTCTGCTCCGGAGACAGGTCCTCGTCGTCGTTGTTGCTACGGTGATCAATGAGAGGGGATACTCTTGATAATTATAATTATAATATTATTTTTTGTGCAGAATTTACAAGCATTTAATCCTATTATCTTAATCCTGTCTGGGGCAATGACTTCATTTCAATTGAGAAGAGCGGCTTCTCCTTTCTTTGTTTTTCTTGTGAAATTGGACTTTTGCCTGAAAAAGGAAGTCATTGATTTTGTACTAATCTGATATTCAGAAACATGCGAACATTAACATCTATATGTTGATGTTTCTGCGTGTTTGCAAACCAATATGTTAAAAGCCAGACTAGAAAAAGCTCATCAAATAGACTGCTGTAGGTAGCCAGTGGTGTGCCCTTTTAAGTGCCGAATTGTGTGTTTTCTTCCCCAAATTGGCACCGTTAACATGCAAATGTGGGCGGGCCACGTTAATGTCAACAAGGTATGCTGGATCACATGACGGTACGTTTCCAAACCCAGCATGGGCAACATTTTTCTTTTCTTTATCATCAAACTATTTGCATCATCATCATGACCCCCATCATGATGTACAATCTTTGAGTTTGGGATCCAGATGTTTTGGATGTTCCTCCCTCAATGGAGGTGTGAAGGCTGCTCAGCTGCTTCCACGATGGGAAATAAACACTGTGACCAATGCTGATCATACTTCAAATGTCATGAGTGGGTTTCATACCTGCCTTTACAATATGTCTAAAAAAACATTTTCTGTAGGCCTATTGTTTCTGCTTGGTTTTGTGTGGTGGTTTAGCAGAAGGACGACATTGGCCCTCTCCAAGTTTTCAATGTTTCCGTTGGTGTTTTATTCCCCAGCTCTGGATGTGAGGCAGCACTTCTTTGGGAATATTGACTGTGGGCTCTACTCTGTTGTGTGAGAAACAGTTCAAACACGGCTCAAGACCAAGAAGAGGCTGACCGGGAACTGCATGTCCAGCAGAAACCTCTCTTTGTACCGACATTTACAGTTTCCTTTACTCAAACAACCTCAAACCAATGTGTACATGTTTGAACAAATAAAAGAGAGATGCCTGGTGGACATTACGCAGACAAGAAGTCTCTGTATTAATTGATGCATTTAGCTGCTTCTCATCACACTTGGTCACTTCATCAAAGTCCAGAGGCTGGTTCTCAAAACACCCACAGCTGACAGTCCTTCCTTGTGTCTCTCTGCAAAAGAACTACGACATACTGTTTATATTTTCTTTGCCTTAAAACAGCAACAATTGGTCTTCTGGAGAGCTTTGTCTATAGAGGACCTTTTGAACTGAAGGTCTCCGAGCGCGTGGGGGTGTTTTGGGTTCAATGAAGGTGCCGGCCTAGCTGACGGGGTTTGATGGAAGCGAACGTCTTGTGAGGTGCCTGAACCTAGATCTTCACCTGTCAATTGATTTAAGGTCCTTGCTGTCACCGTCGTCCTTCTTGTTGTCCAGGGACTTTGGGTCCTGCAGGAGGTTTTCGTCCCCCTCGTCCTCCGACTTGATCTCCGAGCTGATGGAGGAGGCGCTCTGGCCCTGAAGGCCTCCAGACAGCGCTGCAGGAGAAAGGAGAGGAGGGGTTAGAGTGGGAACATAGATCAATGCAATATACCACTACTTGTTAGGAGGAGTTCGACAAGCTCTGCAACGTTCCCAACAAGTGGACTTCACCACTTCATATAAAATGTACTTATATTTGACGTGATTGCTGTCATAGTAATTGTCCTAAAAAAAGTCTTTGTGAAGGTTTCAGCTGTTTCAACTGGAGTGAAAGATCCACAACCATCTTGCAAAGCAACAGCATTGGTCATTGCCTTAAAAATAAGCAACTTTTTATGTTTTCCTGCGAAGCGACCAAGAACAATGACTCTGCTTTCCGAAGCATCACAGGTGGGAGGAAGCCCAGGAGGCTGGGGCTGGATGAGGCAACAGAGTGAGGAGGGATATGAAGGCTGGAATCGGTAGAAACAACCAGAACTAATCTAAAAATGGTGATATTTCATCAAAATCACTTTATTTTGTAGGTCTCAGTTAAACTGTTAAACAGATGGGAAGCCGTGGCTGAGAGTCAACTCTGAACAGCTTTGGCTGAACTAAAGCTGCTGAACACACAAGAGAGGCTGTAACTAGAGATTGTACAAATGTAAATATGTATAGCATGTGGAACCCTTTTTCACAATATTGGTAACAGACAAAAATATTGGATAGATTACATTTTTTGGAAAAATATTTTTTTTCATTTTCTTTGATTTCTAGCATAATAACTATGTTCTACTGCAAAAAATGTTACGGTTCTCCCAACTTCTAACTATGATTTTGCTGTTTCAACAGCGGTGCAGGCCTCTATCGAAATATAGAATATATTGTAGAATGTGAAAGGAGCAAAAAACAAACAAAACACACACACACACACACACACACGTTGAAACTGGCACAGTAACAGCAACACAAATGAACATCAACATTATTGGATTGGTGAGATGATGTGTGAGCATTTTTGTTGCGTTCATGCCACAACGTAGAACCCGTAGTTATGAGCATCGTTGGAGTCGGCATATCGATCATTTCTGACAGCAGCATCCCCCCACTCGCCATTAGAATCCCATCAGTGTCAACAACACAGTGGGACAGCGCTGCACATCCTCCATCCCCGTCAGCGGCATCTCAATACGAGCCAACCTCCCCACGAACACGTTCATTCAGAAGGAGCGACGCGCTACGTTTGTATCTGTGTCCCCAATACGTGGTCCATGCCGACTACTCATTATTCATAGTTTCTGTCATATTCATTGAATGTGTTGTAACTCTGTAACGCTGTTCATCTGTAAACATGACATCTATTACTTATGTCCATCCAGGGAGAGGGATCCTCCTCTGTTGCTCTCCTGAAGGTTTCTTCACTTTTTTCCCTGTGAAAGGGTTTTTTAATAATTTTTGGGGAGTTTTTCCTGATTCGATGTGAGGTCCTGGGACAGGGATGTCGTATGTGTACAGATTGTAAAGCCCTCTGAGGCAAATTTATAATTTGTGATTTTGGGTTATACAAAATAAACTGAATTGAATTGAATCACTACAAACGCAACTCATTTAAAACACAGCATAATTATTTAGATGAAATGGCTAATTTAGGCAAGCTGTGGTTAAAAAATAAATAAATAAATACAACATGTAAGTTGTTGCAGCATCGGTCTCATTCACAAGGCGACCTCCAGGACGGCGGCATTGGGAGAGCCTCTGTGACCTCCATGCTTCGCTCTCCTCGGCTGAACACAGCAGTCTTTATTTGACGTCTGTATGGATCTGTCGCTGGGACACTGCCAACTTCTCAGTCAACGGAAAACACTCTTCTCTGTTCCCACTCACACACACACACACACACACACGCGACCAACGATCGGCCATTTTGAATCTCCGTCTGCCTGACTGGAGGCATTTTGTCTGCAGCTTTGAGTGACGGCCTGTGTTTTGTTTGTGTGCCAGCGTCTCTTTCCACACAATAACTGTGTGTTTGTGCACAAATAGCTGCATAAAAAGTCTTTAAACTGTGAAAAGTTTCTCAGTGCCTCCAGTGTCTGACTGAACCCAGACAGACACTGGAGGAGACCTGATGTGTGTGTGTGTGTGTGTGTGTGTGTGTGTGTGTGTGTGTGTGTGTGTGTGCATATACTAACTCTAGGCAGATTTGAATTCTGACGTTTATTTTGCTCTGTAAAAGTGACAAAATGTAGTTAACCCAAAGATACAGACTAAATTGGCTTGTTTTGAATGTGCTGTTAATGTACTGGCGTCCCACAATGCATTGCATTTTTTTTTTTAGAAGTCACCTATCAAGATTTAATATAAAATAAAAATATGATCAAAGTGTGATGATAGTTGTTTGGTCACTGTCAATCAAATCCGATCAAACCACACCAACACGATCACAGATTAGTTTGAGTTTTTGACTGTTGAACTCAACAGATATCACCTAAAGATGCGTCTTTGAAGCGAAAAAAAAAGCAAAAGAAGTAAAGCTATATTAAATCTACATAATATGGCTTCCCCTAAAAGTGGCACAATGTCGCATCAAGTCCTCCAAACGTTGTAGTACATTGATCACTGAAAAGAAGAAGAAAAAAAAGCACCGAACACGAATCCAATCACGATCAGCTGCCGACGCTTTGTGATCGGTACATTTTGGGCGAACTGACACTTTAAATGAAGTCGGTAATATAGTAATTCTACTAATCACTAGAGGAAATAAAATAGAATAAATCAACCGACCTGCTAAGTTTGAAAGAGAGTGTGAAATATATTAAATGTAATATAAACATAATATCCTATGAATAAAATATAACTGTTCACTGTTTTATTATTATTTTGAAAGGGAGATTGGTAGAGGGCGAAACCACAGCTCTGCTACCATTTTAATGCTCTCTATTTACAGCCTCTGTACACACACTCAACTGTGTGTGTGTGAACGGATGTAGGAGTAAGGAACAACTTCAGCCTGTGTGTGTGTGTGTGTGAGTGTGTGTGTGTGTGTGTGTCTGTGTGTGTGTGTTCTCTCTCTCTCACCTCATTACACACACTTGGCTCCGGCTGCCGCTCGCTAAACTTTCCCTGCCAGCAGACTCATTTTCAGCCTTTAAAAAACGAGCTTAGGGCTAATTTGCTCCGCAGCGCACTCATATACACTTCTCCTCCTCGAAATTTATATCATATATATATATATATTTATTTAAACCCCTCGTTAGGTTTTTCTTTTTTTTCACAGTTGGGGTGATGAAGTGGAGACTCGCCAGCTGAGACCGACTCCACGAATTAACTTTCTTATCCTCGTTCTCGGACAGTGTCCTTAACTTTCTCTTCTTTCTGGTCATTTTATTCTTTCTCTCTATTTTTTATTTTTAGCATTTGTTTCTCTTTCATCATCTTTGCTTTGTATCATTCTCTCCGTTTGTCTTCCCTCTTTTACATTTCTTTCACTCTTTCTTCTACATTTTCTTTTTCCTCTCCCTTTCAGGTTCCTCTTCATCTCCTTTTTTTACTTCCTCTTCATCAGTTGTCACCTCATAACCATTATCAATGTTATACTATTATGTGGGGTTGGAAATATTGTGTGTTTGTGTGTGCGTGTGCCTAAGTGCATGATGGGATACCAGCAGGTGTGCTTACATGGGAGCAAACGCATGCAACAAAAACAACAGATGCTGATTCAGCGACTGTTTGTTTGTTTGCCTCCACGATCATCGTTCACTCGCTCACAAATGACGGACACATGAATGTCGTTACTTCCCCCTCGCCCCCCTGTGATCCGTATGCGCTGGAGACATAGAAGAGTCATGTGACCCATAACGAACGCATAACTAACAGATGTCTGTGTGAAGAAGTAACAAACAAAGAAGGAGAACAACGTCCCACTCTCGTTTAAGAAGCAGGGGGCGGGTCTTACCACGGTACTGGTCGGGCTGGTTGAGGTCCGGCGACGTGGCCGACTGGACTGGCAGCTGAGGCCCCGGCCCTTGACCCGCCATCGAGTGTCCGCCGCGCAGAGCGCCCACGCCGCTACCGTCGTCTCTGTGAGAACCCGCCTGGAAAAAAGAGAGAGGAGAGATGATTAGGGTTTTTATTCTTATTTATTATTTAAACAAGCTCGGATTCTAACTCCGGAAGTGTGAGCCTCTTCCGGGTTGTGTTTAGTGACAATATTGTTTATGGCAGTTTTCAAAAAGGTAATATATATATATATATATATATATATATATATATATATATATATATATATATATATATATATATATATATATATATATACCCGTTCACTGGTGCTTTCCTAAAACAGCTGGTGGCTGCAGTTTTTTACTAAACGTTGGTTCGGGACTATTTTCAGCAGCGTATTAATACACATTTGGTGCTCCAGTGATTATTCCAAATGCAGTTCAAAGTGCTTCACAAAGGATGGATGAAACAAACCTGGAGAGAAGATGAAGAGATGAATGCACTCCACATGAGGGTTTGTTTTGACTTGTGTACCCTCGGTAAAGGCATGTTGTTTCAACAATTATTTCCAAAATCCCATGAAGTCCTATAACTCCTTAAAATATATAAATTATGTATTATTCATCGAGCTTGGTTTTACATGTTGTCCCGTTTCACTGTTATTGTATAAATCCTAATGTGAGAACACCAGAGGAGGGGAAGACAAATCTCACTCTTCAGTGCTGCAAAAACAATTAGCAAATTAGACGGTCATAAAAACCAACAGCGGAAAATCGAACAAACTCTGGAATAGTCCACATAAAGTTCTTTCTTTCTCCTCCAGATGTTGTAGTTCTGTAATTGGCCTGCGGATGGCAGCCTCTGCCTTTCTAAGACACAAATCTCTATCTGAGACTAACTTTCTCTCTCTCACACACACACACACACACACACACACACACACACACACACACACACGCACACACACACACACACACACACCATTCTGTTTTTTCTCTCCGTTGTTTTAGTACAGTAAAACTCAGGTGGGCAAACTGTGCTTTTCTCCTTCAGACTGCCTGTATGTGTGTGTGTGTGTGTATGTGTGTGTGTGTGTGTGTGTGTGTGTGTGTGCGTGTGTGTGTGTCTCAGTCCAGGTTCATATCTGCATGTCTGACATGTATATTTACACTTTTAGTACTTTCCCCCCCTTCTTTTTGGTTCTCCAGTGCGTCTTCTTGTGTGTTGTGTGTGTTATCATGGAAATACTGTAGGGCTCTGTGTGTGTGTGTGTGTGCTTGGCTGAATCCTATCCATCTGTCTGCCACACGCATGCACATGCACACACACACATACACCCGTGTGTACACACAACGGCACAACAACTGACAATTATCTTAATGCCCATATGTTTAATTGTGGGATTTCTAATTCCCAGAGCACCCAGCAGCTTCCAGCGGGGACTCACTGTTTTGGCACAAAATGGGCTCTCTTCTTGTGTGTGTGTGTGTGTGTGTGTGTGTGTGTGCGTGTGTGTGTGTGAGATACTAGCTTTCTCGTGGCGTCCTGCGGTTCAGAATGGTCTCCCTCTCTCTCTCACCCTCCTTTTCCTGGGCTTTTTGCTTTGAACATGTCAGCAGGACAGTGGCCGGATATGAATATTGATATGTTTCCGTATAAGCTGGTACATAAATGTTTATGTTAATAAAGCTTTTGAACAGGAGTAAGCCGAATGGCAGTGGAGGGTTTAATGGTGTGGTAATCAGTCTGGTTATTTCCAGTTCCTTGACAGCGGTGCCCTTTTACACGCGCTATGTGGACGGGACCCTCTTTCGCCGCGTCATCACTATTCACATCCATAAAACCAATGTGTTTATGATGAACGTGTTTTACAAGAGCACACACCTCTCTGTGGATCTCGCCTTCAACTTTAAAATGTAGGCCACAAAACGTTGCATGACGTCACCGGAGTCAATGAGGAATCAAGTTCAATGATGGTGATCTCGATATTGACAGAAATCCTCGCGATTATGATTTTTTCCTGTAGTGGGGCGACCCTACCAGCTGGCTGACAGCGAGGTCTTACCCACCGCATGGCAACTCCCCTCTCGCTCAATGCAAATATCACAAAATGTCAACTCGCTTGTTTGCATTCGTGTGTATTCTCTCTGTGTGTGTGTGTGTGTTTCCAACTCAGCGTCTATCCGTCCATACATCTGTTTGCTCCCTTATTTATTATTTGCCTCTTGTCTTTCTTTCCGTCTTTTCGTTTCCGTTCTCTGCCTTTCATCAGTGGCCCGATTCCCAAATGTGAAATGGCAGCAGCGAGGGAGACGGAGAGGGTGGCGTACATTTTTAATGGGGGGGCTTTTATATTTTTAACGAGCCTTCCCTCTTTCTTCCTTCACTCAGTGCAATGAGGAGGGAGGACGGGGAGACAGACGGAAGGGAAAAATATAAATAAATTACACCGCGGCCACGCCCACTCACCCCGCCCCTCAGGTTCAAGACATCCGACTGGATGGCAGATAAATTAATAAGATAAGATCTACCTTGGAGGTAGATCTTATCTTAACGTGTTAATGTTTTGTTTTGGTCTGTTGGGACTTTTGTTGCATTCAAGGACACTTGGCCATCGGCGATTTGATTGTTGACTGCTGAAAAGTCATGAGACTTTGTGTCTGAAAGATAAACCCCGGACAACAAATGAGACGCACATGTTGCTGTCAAAAGTATGATGTAAATATTGTATTCTTGAAAAAAAGTTGATGTTTAGCAGTCAACTCTCAAAGCACAGATGTCGGAGTGTTTTCAAGGCAATGCTAACAACTGTATTACCACAACAACATAACAAATGGAGAAAATAAACCTTTTCCTTGTTGGTGCGTTCAAGGACCCTCTAAAGTCAGTTGTTTGCTGAACACCAAACCAAAGTCACAATTTTGTACGCAACATCTTGTGAAGAGCCGGCCCTACAGGAATAGGAGGTATAAGTGAATGCTGGTATATATTAATAAAAAAAATAAAAATAAAATGTAGAACTTTTAATATTTGTTAGAAACAGCACTTTAATGCTATTTTAATCTTTTTTTAAACACGCCAACATCAGCATGCAGCCTATTAGAGAAGAGCAACTTTCTGAAAACGTGATAACGGTAACAATAGTAGCCTCAAAAATAAATTGTATCCTGTCAATTTTTTTTAAAAAGCCCTCTGGATTCCAGGGAGGAACAAGAAGAAAAGAAGGAGGAAAAACGTAAAAAAGACAAAAGGTAACATGATGAATGAGGAGTTTATCTGTTGCATAGTTACTGTTGGGGGGGGGGGGTGGTGGTAAAGACTGCTCAGGTGTTTGAGGAATAACCTCCGACATCCTTCTGATTCCTTGGAGTTGTTTGCGCAGCTTAATCTCAGAGGCGGAAGCTAATGCTACGAGACGGGGAATATCCACTATTCATATATTTAACTGTTGCCGGTCCCTGAAAACTTTTCTACGCGGCTTCTGTCACCGTCACCATCTCCATTCTTCGTACATTATATATTCTTCTTCTCTACATAAACATGTCATTCCAACAAAGCAGATTGGAATTAAGAAGAGCCGGAGCAAAAGATGGAGGAGGAGGTGCTGAGTAGCTGTCATCTGCAATGCTGTTGATCAGTGGGAAGTGTGTTCATTTAAAATGTGTGTGTGTGTGTGTGTGTGTGTGTGTGTGTGCTGATTACACAGGAAGAAGAAGAAGAAAAAGAAGAAGAAGAAGAAGAAGAAGAAGAAGAAGAAGAAGAAGAAGAAGGAATTTCTGGGTCAAGAGCTCTCTCTCTCTCTCTCTCCACCCCCCCCTCTAACCCATCCGTGTGTATGTTTTCGAAGGAGAGAGAGAGAGAGAGAGAAACACAAACACACGCAGACAGGTTTGTCATGCAGTTGTAAACAGTCGGGACGAGTCGCTCTCTGCTGCTGCAGTAACACGTCCGAGGGAGGAATAAACTCCTTTGATTTACCCACTCCGTAAATTGTAATATTTCTCCCCATACTAGACGGATTTTCTGCAATTTCCTTTTGTCGTTTTCAATTACTGTTGCAGTCTGGAGAAATAAACAACAACAAAACACACACACACACACACACACACATACACACACACACCTCTGCAGAGGAGGAGGACATACAGTATAAAACAGGAAGGCTTCATCCCCCAGGGGGAGGGGGAATGTGATCAGGACATTTTCTTTCTGGAAATATGACCGTTATAGATCGCGATATTTCCTATGGGCATTCTGGAAAGTGGTGCCAGAGGGGAAGGTCAGGGGTTTGGTCAAATCAGCAGGGATCTTCCTCTGGGGAGCCGGCACTATCAACACTATATGAATATCTAACCCATGTTCTGTTGTTGAGCAAAGTCGTTCTGCTGGATACTGTGAGCGCCATGCATTTCTGTAGATGTGACATGATGTACACTGGAGATTTGAACAGTAAACAAACTGGACTGGGGTCTACGTTGGTCTCCCACACACACACAAACACACACACACACGCACGCACACACACGCACACACACACACACACACACACACACACACACACACAGTGGAACATTCTTAAACTGAACAGTCTCTCCTCTGTGCAAACTGAGCACTTGACAGAAAGCACCTGCTGTAGCGATGGCTCATGCACACACACACGCACGCACACACCCGCACACACACACGCACGCACACACCCGCACACACACACGCATGCACACACGCACACGCACACACGCACACACACACACACACACACACACACACACACAGAGCCCAGTGTTGAGAACTTCCATGGGAGGAAAAGTACAGCAACCTTTTCCAGTGCCGTTATAATTGTGTATTTTCTGTGTAAGAAGTAGAGGACGAAATAACTACGTTCTTTGTGGAAAACGTCCTTATGAGGTGAAAGAATTTAATCTTTTGCCATGTGGCCTTTGTGTTTTGATACATGTGAGAAATTTAAAATATTAATGTATAGAATACAATATTGTAAATCAAGATGTATGATTAAAAGCAAATTTGTATTCATATTTTTCTATATCTTTAAAAAAAGAAAAAGATTATTATAACATTTTATTTTTTACAGTTTGTTTGTCATATTTATATATTTAAATATATTTAATAGTTTAAAAAATACAGTAGCTCATTAATTTCTCTTCATGTTACATCTATTTTATACATTCGTATGTATTTAGTATTCATTTATTTATTTGTTCCTCGATACATTTTCGGCGCTCGACCTGAGACTCATGAACCATGTTGTATCAGCCAATCATCAAGGTGCTTTTAAGTGTATTCATCTGATCATCATCATAGGCCAATAATCATATCCCCGGTTCCTCTTGAATATTCGTAACACAAGGCGGACTGCACTGAAACAACATTACCAGACTATATTAACTAAGCTGGCTGTTTCTCGTCCTTTCAGGTAGACGTGAGAAACACAACAGCCCCAGTTGTATCAAATGAGAGGTAACATTATATTTTTTATCTCATAAGCTTTATCTGAAGGCGACATTTGTGTCTGTTTACTCCACAATGATCACCAGGTGAAGGTCAGGGTTTACACATCTTTTAGTTTAGCATTATATCAGCAGCACGGCCATCTAATGAGGAAAGACCAAACTTAGCACGCTTCACGTTGTGTAACTAATGAATTAAACTGTTTGAGGAACTGTAAAGCAACGCGTCATTTGAGCCCGCCCTTTGTTCCCCACGTGTTGAGGACCCGCACTTTAAAAAAAGGACATTTATGTTCTCGAGTAGGGAAACCAGCCATGTAACCGAGGCTTATGTTTGAAAAATCCCAATGAGGCTCCCTCATGTGGCTCGAAAGTGTACTGCAGATACAAATGTTAACTGAAGTTCTGCTCATTTCTTTGGCGACCCTAATAGAAGTATTTGGGAATGACTGTCCTAGTCCAGGGTTTCCAGAACTTTTATAATTTAAGGGAATTTGAGGTCCAACCTTTCACATAAAAAAAAGAAGAAGAAATGTCTGTAATGACCAAAACAAAATGATCATTCCATATGTAATGCATTCAGGGTCATACTTCCTCACTATCCACTTTGGAGCTTTTACTCTGGCAGGGTTGCCTCTCTCCACTTTGTAGCCAACAGCGCAGGCTGTTATAATCCGGCTTTGCGCCGTATTTCGTAGGTATCCCGCAGAATGACTTGGTATGTTATAAAAGTTTGCAAAAGCACAGGAGGCCGCTGTTTTGATCCCGGTGTGAAACGAGAAGTCAACGTTGATTTATTAGTCTCGTAACTACTTCACAGTTCATCATGTGTTGTTAGCTTTCCAAGGGGAAACATGAAAAAGGGACTTTTTTGTGACATCTGATCTGAGGATACGTTGAACAGTTGCGGAACGCATTGGCTGACTTGCGCAGCGATATTCTCATATAACTGGTCATTGATATCATACATTTTAATTTTACGTTTTTTTATTCATGTAAACATCTTGAGGACATTAAGATAAAAACACAACTACGGTGGTAAGTTTCCCAAAATGTAAATTTCCCATTATATCCAACCATTTGGGACCTCTGCCATCCACCAGATGGCGCTCTGAGCCCCACCAGGGAAAAATCACAAATGTTTGTGGACATTGGCTGCCCACTTGTTTTTGTCCATATAGTTACAGAACAATTTTAGAAAGATGTCATAAAAGATGCATTGTTTTTTATTTTTCATTGTGCTGAAGATAAATGGAGTGACGGTAGATTTCCATCAGCTTAGAGGAGTACATTTGGTGACTGAGAGGAGATGCAGAGCATTAAAAGGCATTAGTGTGTTCTCCAGCAGAGTGATGCAGATTACCACCCATTTCACTGACTGTAACACTGCCTAATGGGGGCAGAGAGGGGCATTTATCACCCTTAACTTTGACCCTTTTACGCTCCAATCCGATCTCTCCACTGTGTTATCACGCCACAGCAACATCACAAGAAAAACACACACAAAGAAAACAAACAATTGCTGCTTTATCGTCTTTGCTTTCACAGACATTTTGTGTGTTTTTATCGACCGACTGCAAAGACTAGAGACGACATTAAACCTAACTGAACACGTGTGTATCTGCATTAATGCGTTTATGTATTTGAGTGTGTGTGCGTGGTGCATTAATGTCTATATGTATGCGTCTCTCGCCCCGTCTCTCTCTCCTGCATCAGTCTACCACCTGTTTTCCCAGAGTTATGACCTCAGCCTGCAGGCGTCTCTGCCCAACACTGCCAAACTACATACAGCTGTGTGTGCGTGTGTGTGCGCGTGTGTGAGTGCGCGTGTGTGTGTTTGTGTGTGTGTGTGCGTGTGCATAAACCAGCAGAAGAGAGAGATAGTGAGAGAGTTGTTACATCTGCAGTTAATGGAACACAAATATATATAGAAAAATCCAAGAGGTAAGAAATTAAGGAAGTGTGGGAAAAGTTACAGAAAGAGATACGGAAGAAATGAAAATGAAGAAAAAGAAAGTGAAGAAAGATTTTGTTTTTAAATAACAAAAAAAGGGGATAGGAGGATAGGCAGTAGTGAAAAGGGAAATGGGTGGATGAAAGAAAGAAATATAAAAGGGTGATGAGGAGAGTGTCATAGAAACTAGGAGGGAGATGGAGTGTGTAAAAAAAGCCTCAGTGCAAACAATGGCTTCATTTAAGACATTACATCACTTCTTCCTCTCGCTTGATTTCATCGCTCATTTGTTGTTGTTTTCTTCAGTACTTCCATTGAGTCGTTTTATTTTCTTTTGGTTCAAACTTTCTGTTTACACTATACACTCACACACACCATACCTAGGCCCCGGGAACTAAACATCCAAGGCTTTTGGGTACCGATCGAAATGGGTTCACACAATCGAGTATTGGAAAGTGTAAAGAACTGTGGGGAGAAGTCTGAGCAGATTCTTGATGCTGTTGACCTGTTCTTCTTAAACATGCTTTATTCGTCATAACCACAAGCTCTCCCTATGCTATGCTGGAAATGCCACGTGGCTGTCGCAGAAAACTTGACAATGGAAACAAAAACAATCAAGAACAAATAGAATTGTCTGGTGATAGTTGAGCAACACATTCTCACCCAGTCTAAAAACACTCTACGCTCCCCTTTCACGTTTTGGACGGGTCAGGGGCGGACGGTCAATTCCCGATTGTTACTACATACGCAGAAATTGACTTTAAATGTTTTCCCGGGCTGAACCGCACATCATCTTGTAAACGGCAAATTATTCTCCGGGGACATCCGAAGAGAAAAAAATACTACACGTGTCTTTTCAAAAGGAAATTTGGTATTTCGTTGTACATTTAAGTACATTTGTGATGGTAACTCACCGATGCGTCGGTTGGTTCTGTATGTAAGTTACTCAACAAAAGTTGACCTGGTTTCACATGGGACACGGCGGTCTATCTCAGTTGCTCTGACCATCTCACACGGATGGGTTTTCATTGGCGTTAGTTAAAAGCTTGGTACGTTTTGCTTTTTTATGCTGAATAAAGAAACTTCCGAGCACACCTCTGGTGGAGCGTTAGTGGACTTAAAAGTTTCTTTGGTCAAGGACCGCCCTACTCACTGTATTGTATGAGATAACTACAGATATAGAAAGCATCCATTAAGTCCAAACTGTCGATTGGGTAATAAACTTTCCGCCTCCATGAGAAAACAAATTCCTCTCCAGGTTTTAGGGAATGGAGAGCAAGGTGGAGGGAAAAGGGCCACCGTCCCATGACTGCAGGGTGAAACGCCACTTCGTGTCTAGCAATTACTGAACACTCAGTGTTCGAATAGAGTTTATTTTATTTTATTTCTTTTCTTTTTTACAGTCATTTTGATGTCCATTAGACCATTTTTACAATAAGTGCAAACCTTCTCCTGCTGTGAGTCTGTCGAGTGAAAATGTCATCAGGGCGAACCGACCCCGGTCCATGGAAAAACCCTTTTCATAGAGTCGCTGTGTTTTCAGTCTTAATGAGTCTGTTAGTCTATCCGCAAATAATCCATAGCCTGAATAAACACACACCCACACACACACAGGTCCTAATGACAGCACAAGGAGCAATTCACAAGCTTCTGTGTGTGTCTTTATTGCGGCCATTAATAAAACTATGGTTTTCAGCACACGTCCTTCACTTCATTTCATTCTCTTTTTCCACGTGTGTATGTATAAGAGCAAGTTCCAAATGCACTTGGAATCATTTCAAGATTGTACAAATATTACCCGTAACGAGAAATTGACTTTAAATGTTTTCCCGGGCTGAACCGCACATCATCTTGTCAACGCCAAATTATTCTCCGGGGACATCCGAAGAGAAAAAAACTGAAAAGCAGTTTGCAAGTGTTTTTCCTGAATTTTAATAACTTCAAAATGACATAATGAATCCAAAACACACTGGGATCTTCATTCCACTTTGGTCAAATCTTTATGGATACCGTTTAATAAGCGGACTTCTGTTTAAACTAACACAACAATGTTAAGGAAGTATTTTCTGAAGTATTTAGTGACCAGAGAGATTACAAATCAGATCCTCTGTAGAACTCCTTAAAAAGCATAAATGTTCTCTTAGTCTTCTTTCTCTAGAGCAGTGCTTCTCGTGAAGGCACTCAAGGGGGTACGTGAGATTAAAAAATATATATATTTAAAATTAGCATCCATTTAAAATATCCTTTCAAAATAATTATTTAAATAAATATTCAATGCACTATAAGTGTAAGCTCATAAACTGAATGTTATGTATTCAATATTAAATCAGACACTGATCAGATGCTGAGCACAACGCTGTGTATTACATCTGTCTTTCAACCAAAAATGATTAGCGCTGGTTAGAGGGTTCTCAGCTGAAGACATATTTCACAGGGGGTATTATGTTTGTTGTTGTTATTTCTTTCTTCATACGCAACGTATAGATGCAATGTTTAATGCTAAATGTAGTTGCAACGTATAACGCAAAGTATAGTTGCAAAGTATAACACGGCGTAAAGATGCAACCTATAACGCAAAGTATAGTTGCAATGATATACACACCATATAATTGCAATATACAACGCAACGTATAATGCACCATATAGTTGCAACGTATAACGCAAAGTATAGTTGCAATGATCTACATACCGTATAGTTTCAACTTATAACGCACCGTATAGTTGCAACATACAACACACCGTATATACACACCGTATAGTTGCAACTTACAACACACTGTATATACACACCGTATAGTTGCAACTTACAACACACTGTATAACGCACCGTATATTTGCACCGTACAACGTAACGTATAACACCGTATAGTTGCAATGTATATCACTGCGTTTAGTTGCAAAGTATAATGCAAAGTATAGTTTCAACGTATAACATATAACATGTCTCTTAGGAGAATTTGTAATTTGTGATTTTGGGCTGTACAAAATAAACTGAAATTGAAATTGTATAGACACAACGTATAACGCAAAGTATGGTTGCAACTTACAACACATTGTATAACACACCATATAGTTGCAACATACAACGCACTGTATAGTTGCAACGTATAACGCACCATATAGTTGCAACGTATAACGCACTGTATAGTTGCAACGTATAACGCACCATATAGTTGCAACGTATAACGCACCATATAGTTGTAACGTATAACGCACCATATAATTGCAACGTATAACGCACCATATAGTTGCAACGTATAACGCACCATATAGTTGCAACGTATAACGCACCATATAATTGCAACGTATAACGCAAAGTATGGTTGCAACTTACAACGCATTGTATAACACACCATATAGTTGCAACATACAACGCACCGTATAGTTGCAACGTATAACGCACCGTATAATTGCAACGTATAACGCACCGTATAGTTGCAGCGTATAACGTGAAGTCTAATCGCAACACGGCACAGGCATGTGCCCGATGAAATCCAGACGTTCCGTTACAACAACGTTGCTTCACTTCCCTGCAGTCAACAAACAATGACCTTCCGAAGGCCGAAACAAAGTTGGGAATGCGTGCCAGTTACAGAGCGCATAAAAATACACGTGAGAGGGGAGAGAGACAGAGGTGGGAGAGAGAGAGAGAGAGAGAGCTGGACAGATGTGCGTGAGAAGAAGATAATCTCTGTCGGAGCCCGCCAGCGTATGAACAAACACACAAACACACATGCACACCACACACACACACACACACACACACACACAGACAGACACTCCCCTCAGGTGCTCTTTATATAGAAAACGACACTTCAAAGTAAATACTTTTAACAAAGACCAGACAGACAAACAGAGAGACAAAGTTTCTGAATGGCATATAATGAGTTATTTTGTGATGTGGCTGTTCATTACAGCCACATCACAAAACTGTTAAAGTAAAATGTCCCAGAGGCCTGACAGATGATGTCACAGTTCTTCTACAGAGAGAGAGAGGTGTTGTCTTGTGTGTTAGTTTGCGTATATGAACATCTGGTGTGTGTGTGTGAGTGTGTGCTTGTGAATATGCAAAAAAAAAAACGTAAAGCACAAGTAAACAAATTAGGTCTGAAAGAACATGTTCAGGCATGTGAGTGTGGTTATGTCGGCAGTGTTTCATAATGCTCTCTCTCTCGCCCTGCTACATCTCCTACGTCACACAGCTGTTTGGTTCTTCATGTTTATTGTTTCAAGTTGACAAAATAAAAAGGAAATGGAAAAAAATATTGCTGCCCATCAGACTTCATACGTTCTCATCTCCTCTCCTTTCCTCTCCTCTCCTTTCCTCTCCTCTCGTCTCCTCTCGTCTCCTCTCGTCTCCTCTTTTATGTTCGGTGCCCTTTTCTCTTTTCATTCCATTTCATTTTAAGTTATTTTAAATAAAGGTTTTTTTTAAAGTAATACCGACTGTTTTCAGGGACTCACCGCTCAGCTTTTTGAAGGCAAAGATATTAGATATTTAAGAATATTTTGGGGAGTGAGATTATTTCAGTGGCAGTGGCCCAAAAAATTGATTTGATGAAATCATCGTAATCTTTTTTTTTTAAGACAAAGCCTGTACATTTGCTCAGTGGCATTTACGAAGCAGCGAAGTCAGAGTATTTTCACCGTGACGACTCGACACTGATCTGCTGTGTGCATGAATCCTTCCTCTCCTCTTCAATTTACATGACTTTACCAACGTCACTATTCTTGCGACCTATATAAATCGCTCTAGGGTATTGCATGTAAAACCTTTAGACTGGTATTTTGGGCCGCACCCCCAGACCTATGATTTATGAAAGCTCCAGAATTTTGGGGATTATAACCCCCTCATAAAAAGTAAAGAATTTTTGAAATTACAGATTCCTGTCACCTTGTTTACTGCGCATCATGTCATTTTCATATCTTCTTGACAGCCTGACTGGCTTTTTTTAAGATATTAAGACTGAGTATGAGCCCCGGTGACATACTGAGTTTGATAAATTTACATTGCTTTAAGTGTTTTTAACAAACAGCTCAATGTGAGGAGCCTTTAGTCATTCAGCGCTATAAAACCTAAACCGTTAATTTAGATTCTGTCATGTGAAATGCATTTGTAAAATGCGCATGGTTTAACTTTGGCCACAACAACACTGAAGACCATTTATAGAGGGACTAATGGGGCTGTCATCCCCCTCACATTCATTCAGTACAAAAACATGCTCTCGGGACCTACCATGAGGGCGTGTCTGTTGGCCGACAGCAGTCCCGAACCGTACCCGCTGCTCAGAGCGCCCATGGCGCCGTTGTGCGTGTGCGCGGCCCCGATGAGGTTGTGCATGTCCCCGTGCCCGCTGGGCATACCTGTCGACGGTCCCACCGCGTGGCTCCGCAGCACGTGGATGGCATCGTCCAAACGCTCCAGACGGTCCTCGATGCGACTTTGCTGCAAAGTGGAGGGACATAGGGGGGATGCCAAATATGGATTAATCCGCTGCTGAAAATAGTCCCCAAAAATGTTTCTGATTGAGAGACTTTTGTTAAAAACTACAGAGACTAGCTGTTTTAGGAAAATTACAACATATTTGTGACATCAATCTTCAGCAGGAGTCAAAAAAGAATGACACTATGACACTTTTGCTTTGGGTCTTTTCATGTCAGGTCAGTAAGCAAAGCAACTACATATACACCTCCATAAAATGGAGGGGAATGGAACTCGTAGATTGGACATGTACACTATGTGGCGTGTGTGTGTGTGTGTGTGTGTGTGTGTGAGCGCATACCAGAGAGTGCAACGGAGCCTCGTAGTTTGGCGACGATGCTCCCTGTCCGCCGTTCCTCGACCAGGCGGCTGAACTGGCAGCTAGGAGAGAGGAGACAAGGAGAGGCATCTTCATTGGAGGTCGGTTGGAGGAACAAGAGGTGAGATTCAGAGAACAGAGCAGGGAGATAGGATGTGAACGGTAGATCTGGGAGTGGGAGCAATAATTAGAGATGTAATGCTTCTTTAGTTTTTTTCTTGTGTTTAGTCTGATTCAAGCATGTTCTGTGATAGACTGCCAGGGTGTAACTGGCTTCTCAACCCGATGCACCCCCCCACTCCAGCGACTCCTGCACAGGCCGCAAGTGTACAGGAAATGGATCAAAGCCAAAACCTCCCCTCCCTTTTAGAAGTCGCGGAAATAAACCACTCAACACACACAAGTTATATACATGCGAGGAGGGTTTAGTCGCTTCTGCTCGGACATAATAAATGTTGAGATGAGGAAGACAAAATGAGAACAAACAAACTCATATCTCACAGCAGAAATGCTAATACCAGGCTTCTGTCTTTGTGAGAAGAAAGAAAAGTGGTTGATTAGCATGGGCCCTAATAAACAAGCTTTTGTGTCTCTGTTCTTTTCTTGCTTTTGTGTTTGCGGCCGCTCTGAAGGGGGTCGCGTCTGAATCGACAGGTCTCATTAGCTGGTAGACAGCGACTTGTGTGAATGTGAGGCTCTGAGCGTTTGGCGGGCTTCAAAGCGCCGACCTCGCCCACGTCGCCGCAGAGAACGTTTTTTTTGAGGGCCGTCCCTAAAGGTATCGGGTCCGGTGGATAGTTGTGGATCAACGTGTGCAGGTTTTAAAGGTGTGTCTCTTCTATTCACCAATACTCTGGTGGGGAATGGAATTTAGTCTGTGGGTAAAAATGATACTTGCATTTTTGGTATTCTTACCTCAACTCTCTCGGCCTTTCTTTTTGTTAAATGGCTTGTACGAGTGAGCCGCGTCAGATTCGTCAATGACCAGGCTAAACGCGCTGAATGCCAATGACCAACGGCCCGGTGATACCACGAAAGGCGACGTGTCCTCGACCCATATTGAAGATCCGTAAAGGAAAAGTCTCTTGTCTTTATAGGCGCCAGCAGCAGAATTAAAAGGCAAATAGCGAATGCTGTTAATGTCACCGCAGGGTCACTGACATAAAGAAGAAATGGTTCCATTTAGTTCCCCAATGGTTCCACAGCAAGGCCATTGATGACTGCGGCAGGGAGCGAGGTCCAATGATTTAAGATGTTCATAGTGATATTGTAGAAGGTGTCGCTATATCGCATGGTGATATCGTTAGGCTGTGTGGATACATTTTTAAATATTTTAGCCCATAATTGAAATGGCAGAGTCAAACAGGATGATGTCAACATCATTATAAGGAGTAACTTATACGGGGCTTTCAAACTCAAAATAGCTTGAAATCAATAAAATATAGAATCCGGAAAAACTTAGCAGCAACCCAAGAAATAAAAAGATTCAAGAAAATTGGTGAATGTGACAAGTTCGAACTCACTTATCCCAACAGAGTGAAAGTGAGTTAGAACTTGTCGCATGTGGCCCATCCCCCATCACTCAGGGTGAATCCTTAGGACACACTGTGAGGCGTTTATTGGAAATACTTTCAACACTATTCTATAAAAGTCATATTTCAATGCTGTGAGCGCCAAAACTCCATTCACATCTATTGTGTTGGTGCATGAACGTGCATCCCAGAAACAGAAACCCAAAATATCTGGAAAACTGTAAAGTACACGGAAGCTCGATGATAAACCACTGTAGTTAGCGATGTGGCTTTCTCGTTGTTTTCAGATTTTTTCTTTGAGCAACGTACCTGTTTGAATTAACCCTTTAATGCGTGTGTGTGTGTGTGTGTGTGTATTCTTGCATTAATTCATTCTAGAAAGCTAATCTGAAGACTGAGGAGGCGAAATGTAATTTTAAAGTCACATTGTTTTTTAGAAATATAATCATTAATTATTTAATAATTAATTTAAGTTCCGACTAATTATTGAAAAAAACTAAACAAATTGAATTTGTTTTTCTTTTCTGAATTACAGTTTGCCAATGGTCATTTTTTGTTATAAAATTGCAATTATCCTTTCACGATAGCTAAAGTTATTCCATCCCACGTCGAACCAGCCGCAATGCATCGAGTATATTCAATACCACCCGTCCCATTTGGCTCTCTGAGGGCTGTTTAACCATCATTTCAGTCAATAAAGAGTTATAAAAGGGATACACATGTTTAATGTCAGTTGGAATCAACTGAAATTGCCTCAGTTTGAAAATCTTCGATTGTTGCTTTTATCCAGTCAGGTGAAAGAAGCGTTCATGACACTGGCAGATACATTTTTTTTTCTCATTTCATTTTTCTCTTTCCTCGTTTTCCTCTTGATTTCTACTCATTCTCCTTCTCTCCCTGCTAATGCCTCCTTTATGATCATATCCCGGTTCGTTGTTGTTTTTGCTTCCTCTTCTCGCCTTTCTTCTCTTGTCTTTGCCTTTCAACACATCCACTCCTTGTGTTCCTCCCTATTTTCGCTTCCTTTTTACACTTCCTTTTGTTCCCTCTCATTTCCTTTTTTTCCTCCTCTTTTTCCTCCTTCCACCATCTCCTCTCTCCTTTATTACCCATTCTTCCCCCTCCTCATCTACGTCTCCTCTTACCTCGTCTCTGCCCTCACCACTGATCTCTCCTTTGTAACTCGGATCTCATCTCATTAGCTTGTGTTTCTCCCCTTTTTCTTAATTGTCTTCCCATTTAGTCCCACAGTCTTTTCTCTCCCTTCTCCTTTATTCATAATACACGCTCATTACCATATGCTAATTAATGAATAATCACCTGGGTACATTCATGTGCAAATACAAATATATGTATTAAACGGCAGGGTAAATTATTCAGAGTCCGACTCTGTAAAACA
This sequence comes from Cyclopterus lumpus, assembly GCF_009769545.1. NCBI lineage: Eukaryota > Metazoa > Chordata > Actinopteri > Perciformes > Cyclopteridae > Cyclopterus > Cyclopterus lumpus. Next base: position 17,802,874 of record NC_046977.1, read on the forward strand.
CCCCTGCAGAATTAGCCTTAATAACAATGTGCATGTAGTTTGCTCTAATAGGCGTCATTTCTAATTTGTAAAAAGTGAAGTAACTCCGACACAATAATAAACACCAATTATGATTTAGTAGGCAATATCCGAGGCAGCTATAATGACGGAGGGGGGCAGAGGGGGAGAAGGAAGAGGGGAGGGGGAGCCGGTAGGTTTGCGAACGATTTGTCGAAGTGGTGCTCATAATTAAAGCTATCAGTCACGAGGTGCGGCTCCGAAATATCAAACGGTGTGTGTAGCGACAATTAGAGGAACCTTCGACACAACTAATATTAGGTAAAGTCATTTTTCACTTTACGGAGCACGGAGAGTTTACAGCCGCCAGGAGGAGTAATTGGTGGAAACAAGAGGAGGAGGAAAAGGAGGAGAAGGAGGAGGAGGAGGGTATGGAGAGAAGTCACAGCATCTATAATGTGTTTTCATGGTCCTATTTTACGCTACGTGATGGCACTTAAAAATAAGAAATTTATTAATATAAATGACATAGCTCTAGCTAAATGTGCTGTTTTTAGTTTGTTTACTTAAAATGTATTCTTTGTATTTATTTCTTACTTCTTCTTCCCATGGCTGTATTCAAGTCTCAGAACATATGGAACAAGTTCAAGTCTCAAGTCATTTGGAAGAAGTTCAAGTCTCAAGTCATTTGGAAGAAGTTCAAGTCAAGTCTCAAGTCATTTTAAACAAGTTCACGTCTCAGGGCATTTGGAACAAGTTCAAGTCAAGTCTCAAGTCATTTTAAATTTTGAACAAGTTCAAGTCATTTGGGACAAGTTCAAGGCAAGTCTCAAGTCATTTGGGACAAGTTCAAGGCAAGTCTCAAGTCATTTTAAACAACTTCAAGTCAAGTTCAAAGTCCTCATGTTGATGATTTGTGAATGTCCTACTCCAGTCCAAGTTAGTTCTTTTTTTTCCCATCTGTGGTTGTTTGTTGTTTGACGATGGTGTCTTGTGATTGGACGGTAAGTGTCATGTGCTACCTGTAAGGGAGGGCGGGGAGCCGACTGGCGTGGAGGGATTTGACGAGTAGCTGTTGTTTGTGTGGTCCGGAGAGTAGATCTGGAGAAAAACATCAATAAAAAAGTCAGAAAAGCATGTAGAACAATATCGATGGAATGATCACAAATCCAAAAGACACAAAAAGTTGAACTTTTTTTTTTTTTTAAACTTAGCATTGACATAAAACTAAACAGATATATTACATGTATATGTTGTGTGTATGTTTGTGTGTGCTGCACTTACGGATGCGAGTGCTTTCCCTAAGGCATCCCCTGTCTGAGAGCTGCTGGCTGCTGCACTCGGCGCTCTGTTAGCTGTGACACACACACACACACACACACACACACACACACACACACACACACATCAGGAAGAAGAGGGATGTGTTCTTGTAAATAGGATGTTGTTAACTACATCAAAACGTATTCATTATGCCTGTTCCACCTAGAAATCCAATTCTGTTACTTTCATTAATCCATTTGTCTTCCTTGTCCGCACATGAACACACACACACACACACACACACACACACACACACACACACACAGTTGTGCCTGGTTTTACTGTGCAGTGATTGAAACAAGGAGTGGAAGAAGTGGTAGCTCCCAATGTGTTTTGTTATGCAGGTGAATGTTGTCCAAAGGATATTAATTCAAGAGGCCTGTGTGTACCACACAGATGTTAGTCTGATGGTGGCGGCGGACCACAATGCATCTCTTCTGTGGTGTATTTAACACTTTGGCAGAGCACGGTTATATCAAACTTGATGGTGCGTCACGGCTAATATGAAGGTCTGTTTTCCGCGTGGAGCAAATTCTCGTTGTGTCAGAGTTCACCAAACAGTGTGTGAAAGTCTGGAGTTGCCTCAGCTCCTCACTTGAATACACTCAAATTGCGATTTGTTGACTTCGCACCAAAGTTAGAAAATAGTGGTGTGTGACCAGGCTCATCTTTAAACACCGACTAGAGTCAGAGACCGAATCCAACAGGAAGCCACGTCTAACGCCTCGTCACATTTTCACTCACTGACTGCAAAGGGTGGTCTTCAATATGACTAAATCTGTTTCACACACTTAAAGAGCGCTGAGGCCACAGAGGAAGGAAGTGACCTCACAGGACCAGATGAGCGCCCACACACACACACACACACACACACACACACACACACACACACACACACACACACACACAGAGACTGAGGCAGAGGATCTCATCTCTCCTGATAGCAGATCCCAGATGGAAAGTTTATGCTCGCACACACAAGTTAGACACGTGCCCTCCACACACACACACACACACACACACACACACACACACACACACACACACACACACACACACACACAGCAAAACACGTCCTTTCATGGCAAATTAATCCATTACAGAAATTGGCAGGACTGTACCTCTTTAAGCTGTTATAGAGAGAGAGAGAGAGAGAGGAAGCAGCATATGTTTTGGGGTTAAAGCCTCATGTCTCACTCACGCCATACCGCTGGCCTAGTAAACCATCCAAGGGATTACAGTTATACACAAACACACGCACGCACAAACACATGGACGCACGCACGCACACACACATCCACACACACACACTTGTATCCTGACTTGACGCATAATTTAGAACACATGCAGTAGAAAATCTTTATAATTTTTTTTTTATCTTATCGCTGCCAAAGGAGGGCATTCAGAAAATGTTTGTATCATACTTTAAAAAAAATATAAAATCATATTATTGTAAAATCTGTTATTTCGTTTTTTAGAGTCGTATTTCTTTATTTGTTTCTGTTTATGCTTGCTGGCCTGTAGTTTCTTTGCGGTGTCTCGATTCCATATTCCATATCAGCTATATATTACTATTCATAGCAAACAGTTTTTTTGCATCTCGTATACAAGGAATCAAGGAATCAAAAAGGAAAATGAACCTATTTTACCAACATGAAATAAAGATGTGATTTAAAGATGTTTTTACTTCCTCTTGGAAGTAGGGCTGCAGCTAACAGTTTTCATTGGGATTAATCTGCTGGTTGTTTGGTCGATAAAACATTATAAAGGTCCAAGGTAGCGTCTGCAGATGGCTGGTTTTGTCCGTCCAATAGTTCAGAACACTTGATTATTAAAACAGTTGCCGATTTATTTTCTGTCAATCGACTAATCGCTGAATCAACTAACCGCTGAAGCCCAAAAAAAAGGAAGCTCAGTCAGTCATTATCGTGGTACTAATAATCCACTTCAGTTTTTCGTGGACACGGCCAACACTGTTGAGGTACGTGCTTTGGTTCTGCCCACGTTTCCTAAAGATCACGTTCCAAAATCGAGGAAAACGTTTGTCATTAGAAACGTATTTGAGATGTTTACTTCTGCGGAAGTCAACGTAGGGAAAAGGTTGGGGTGAATAGGTGGGTCGAACAGACACAGGACTTTCACCTAGGAGACCGCAGTTAGTGTTCCGAGACACCAAAAGTTAACTTGACTTATTTTAAATTCACGTCTGTTTCTTGAATAACTTAAAATCGAACCACGATGACTAAACCTATAATGTAGGAGTTTTGCTGTACGTTTTTTTTTTTTTTTTTTTCACTTCATAACGGTAACCACGTGTTTGAAACAGTTTGAAACGTGCAACCGTTTACGCCACAGTGTCATTGAGTATGCAGTTCAGTCGTATGGGAACACGAGTTTGTAGGAGGCGAGGTCGGTTGGTTTTGTAATACCTTCAGGGGCGCCACCTGCCGCACGTCATCGAGAGCTGAGGAGTACGAGTCTGTGGTCCCGCCGACAGAGAGAATGATTGTTTCAGAGCTCATTATTAAAATCACTTGTAACCGGCACAAATCCACGGCGGCCACAGTGGCTGCTGCTCTCTGTGGAGACAACTCACTTCGCTTGTTTACTCGCACAAATCGGACCGACGCAGAGAATGGGCCTGTGAGCGCCGCCCGTTTGAAGTGTACACATCATACGTTTGCATTTAAAGCGACAGCATCATGTTTTTTTTATTAGCTCCATGTTGTGTTTACACTCATCTGCTCTGGCTCGTGTGTGCATGTGTGTGTGTGTGTGTTTGTGATAGCTTCGTGGAATGTTGGAGACGTCTTCCCATGAAAACTAACTTTCAATCTGTTTCTTATTGCTGGTCCTATTTGTTCTATGGGACTCAAAGCAAGGGGTCCATATGGCATGCGGTGTGTGTGTGTGTGTTCGTGTGTGTGCGTGTTGGTGATTCCAAAGTCAAGCCAAAACGGAGTACAACTGTTCCTTCAGTTTTTCACCGCCCGCCTTTTCCCTCCGACGGTGAGGTTTGGTTATTAAGTGGTTTAAATCATCCGGAGTCGTATCACAGTTCTAACTGGTTATGTGGAGGTAAAACAAAAAATGGAAATGATGTGTTTCTTTTTAAAATGATCTGGTGTGCTTACACACAGCACACAGTCAAAGTCATCAGTCAAACTCAAGTCCCAAGTCCTTACTGTTGTGACCTGAGTCCAAGGCTTTGTTTCAAGGCATTCAACGAGTGGAGACCGTGACGCAACCTCATGCTATTGCACGGATTAACTGGAGTCAAACACACGCGCGGGTGTCTTACCCATGATGCTTTCTGTGCCGTTGGTGGAAGCGGTGCACGAGGCGGTGCTGTAGTGGTTTCCCCCTCCGCCGCTCCCTTCCCCTCCTCCCCCCGCCGCTCGGTGGAAGCTGGACATGGGGGGGAGGCTGGAGTTGATGTCTGCAGACGAGTGCGACGGGTAGCTCTGCAGAGAGATGGAACTGAATGAAAGTTCAAGGGGGAGACGCTGCAGGGGAAAGTCCCCCACTTTGATTACACTGACACTGGACACGTTGAAATGCTGTTCAAATGTGTGAATGAGGCATCGCCGGATTAAACACGTGCACATTGGAACATTTCCAGAACAGAAATCTGAACATTGCATAAAATCAGGTTCAACATTCTTTTAATGTTTTGTTGAAATATTAAAGCCACTCCATATATCATTCCATAATACCTAAAATAATGTGTTTAGTAAATGTTCTATAAATCAAGCTATGCATGATATAAGAAGGAAAGTGTAAAGTTTAGTGTATGTGCTACTGAAGTGGAGATTGAGAAAAAGTATGTATTGAAACATTACATGCATGTTGAAGAAACGACAGAATGTGTATGTCTTTCTATGTTTAAACAAACACATTTTCCATATCTAATGCTTACTTAAAAATATTTAAAAAAGAAACATGAAAGAGAAGGAAGATATAATGTTTACAATATGGAAGTGCTTTATGTGTCGTGACATTTAAGGGAAAGCTGACTTCCCAAAGTGTCACGACCTGTACACAATATGTTTTCTGGTGGGATGGCAAAGGCATATCTACCGACCCAACAAACGAGTACTAGCCAATCAGAGACAGAGTGGGGCGGGGCATGACTTTCGCTATCTGAGGACAAAGTGGCAACCTGTACAGACCCCGGTGTTTGTGCACACTGGGATTCACCCTTATACTCACCAATCTGTCGTGAGGGTGAATCCCGCAGTAGGAGGAGCTCTGGGTGGGGCCGTGGGACGAGTTCCCGCCCCCCAGCATGCTGCCGTGGTAACCCTGCTGGCTCATACTGCTGCTACTGCTGCTCCAGGGGTCGCCGCTGTGGTGACCGTCTGACATAGAGGGAAAGGAGAGAAGACAGGTACATGTGAGTTTGGGCTAAGTGAAAAAAGTTAGTCTGGAGCCTTGCTGGTGATTATAGATCAGAAGAGGCAAACATCGTAATCAGCAGGTCAGACTTTTTTATTGTTATCGTAATTTACATCCAAACTGTTAGACGCACGTTTTGAATGCAGCCATTGGAAGAAATGGCCGCGCGTGAAAGCAGCGTTACCTAGCAACGTCCACACCAGCGTAAGAGTTTGCGAGCAAACAACTCCTCATCTTTGTTGTTGAGGATTTCAGCCGAAAAAAATCTGTCCACATCGTGCATGATCCAGTATAAGCTCAGGAATCCGCTGCAGGGAGATCTGATGTGTGTGTGTGCATGTGTGTGTGAGTGTGTGTGTGTGTGTGTGTGTGTGCGTGTGCGTGCGTGTATGTGTATGTGTGCCTGTGTGTGTGTGTGTGTGTGTGTGTGTGTGTGTGTGCGTGCATGTGTGTGTGTGTTCACAAGTACCTGGCATGAAGAACGAGCTTGGGAAGCCAGCGCCGGGAGGTTTGGAGGAGGGGTAGCCCGGTGAGTCCCTGTTGTAGTCCGCTGTACTGGCAGACGGAGCGTACACCTGCAACACAGAGAAACACACGGCGTCGGTCAGGGATCAGAACACGACTCGCTCTCGTGGAGCTTGCGGCCCAAACACACGACATGAGGCTCAGCGGGGGAGCGGCTTCGGACAGAAGTCATCTTCCAGCGTGATTGACAACTCCTCAACTCGAGATGTCAACGACACACCCCTTCCTTAACTGTCATTGATCTTTGCTTTTTATTTACTGCGAACCTTGTCTGTTAATATTCATGGTTTCCTAATTTTGTGAATGAAAGAGCACTTTTTAAAATTTACAAGAATAAGTAAAAAATGTGATGTTATGTTTTATGTTTGTCTTATATATATATATATATATATATATTAATATATACTTTTATTGTCAAAAAAGAAATTGCAAATTAAGCTTATTTGTTAGTTTTGAAACAATTGAAAACAATCTTTTAAACATTATTAAACATTATTTTAAAAGCAAGATATATAATACAATCAAAATAATACAATTTTTGTATGAAAGTATTTATAAAATTATCTTCATATATCGTTTATAGCTTATAAAAAAAAGTAAATGGGTGTATATAAAGCATGTACATTATTTTAATTGTCTTACATTTTGCTAAATTAATAGATGTGTATCTTTGTACTTTTCAAAGGGCTTCAACTTATTTAAGGTTTTTAAAAATTGCAAACAACAGATTTGCAAACAAAAAATTACTTAAAAATGATAAGATCTTAACAATGTATTGTTACTGTAACTGATAATGTTATTTCATTTAAATATATAGTAATATTAAAGAGATAAAAAACTTATTTTATATAGAATAAGTTGAGTGCTGAAACTCTGTCAATCCAACACGTTCTGACCATGGTAACCATAACGATGGTGGCCACACTGCACGCCACATTTGGCTAAATGACTGACATCATGTTCCCAGACATACACAAAAGCCACGACACATTTTCTGTCCCACCCCCCCTGTTCAGACTAGCTTGAGGACTGGAAAAAGAAAAAGCTGCTCTCAGAGGGGCATCAGTCGTGCAGCAGAATCGCAGTAAAACGTGAGAGCAACCAGAACCAGCCGCCTGTCATCGCTAAAAAACAGGTGACGTTGTTCCTTAGCAGAACACAATGCCTGTGTTTGGTCATGCCTTCGACTGGGGGACCCCGCAGCATGCCTGTGTGTGTGTGTGTGTGTGTGCGTGTGTGTGTGTGTGTGAGCGTGTGTGTGCGCGCGCATAGCGTGCGAACACTCAGCCATGACGCTAGTCCGCGCCGCATGACGCAAACCCTGGAACAGCTGCTGAAAGCGCTCCTCTCCACTCTCCGACTTCCCCACTGATTCCCATCGAAATGAAAAGGCCCGGCTCCACAGCTACCCCCTAATCTACTGCGATCCCCGAGAACAGACATGAGCCGCTTTGTTAACTTCAGAGCATTTGCATGCGGATGGAACACAGATGCGGCGAAAGAGAAATATGATGATAAAATGCAGACAGAAGAAATGAAAGAGAAAGACGTAGGAGAAAGACACAAAATAAACACTCGGGGGCACTATAAAAAAAAAAAGAATAATAATAATAATAAATACATAAAAAAAGCATTGTCTCACTTCCCACACTCTCCCTGAGAGATATTATTAAAAACAGAAAACAAAAACCTCCTGACTCTTTTGTCGGATCACTAGAAGGTTGTTAGCTTTCAGCTTTTAATTCTGAGAGGAACAAAAAGAAAAAATCCAATTTCCTTTGAGTTTTATGTTCTTAATGTAACAGGACCAAATGTGACCAAATCTAAGAAGGAATCTCAGAGAGGGGGGGGGTGTAAACCCGATTGCCACCGGGTATTACATTACATTACATTACATTACATGCCATTTAGCTGATGCTTTTATCCAAAGCGACTTACAATAAGTGCATTAAACCATGAGTCCAAACTCAGAACAACAAGAATCAAGCAAGTACAATTTCTTCAATAACGTTAAACTACAGAGTACTATCCGTAAGTGCCATTTAAGTGCTACTAAAGTGCTAAACTACAAAGTGCAATCGGTAAGGGACATTTAAGTGCTACTAGAGTGCTACTACGGCTCTACCTTCCCTATTCAAGGTATAGTCGAAAAAGATGTGTTTTTAGTTTTAGTTTGGGTATTTCACACACTGAATAAGTGCCACTGCACTGAACTTTGCAACAATACTCTAAATGAGCCTGTTGGGGTTCTCAGGAAAGGACCTAGGGAGTAAGGGCCCAAGGGGGAGCCGGGAGGCACCTTTGCGAAGGGATTCAGCGGGATTATTGAAAAGCTACTGGCCCAATTTTCAGGCCACTGGGACACTGGATCTGAGGAGCAAGGGACACTGGGAACTGTGGGAATGAAAGACTGAGGTCAGAAAAGACACAACTAACCACACACACACACACACACACACACACACACACACACACACACACACACCGTTGCAGACGCACAAACGTAAATACACAGTTGCGAGGTGCTAAGTGGAGCTAATCATCTGGGAGATGCCTGGTGCCTTAACCACAATGCACCTTGCCAGAGTTTTAAGGATGCAAATCCGTCAGTCTCTACACTCGCACACACACACACACACACACACACACACACACACACACACACACACACACACACACACACACACACACACACACACACACACAATGTCTGTAGATGTCATTAGACCTCAACTAAAATCCCCCCGAACTTCCTCCTTCTCCTCCTCCTCTTCCCCTCTGAGAACTGAGTGTTCTGATGATAAAACCACATTTATTGACCCAAAGCATGTACGCTCTCACACACACACACGCACACACACACACACACATGCTTATGTTGTCATGGAGAAAACTTAGATTTATGTCTCACGCCGCCCCGGCATATTTTCCCATTGAATATGTTGTTCGACTGGTGACGAAAGACTGTGATTTGTGTGTATAAGTGTCTGTGTGTACGTGCGTGTGCGTGTGCATTTACGTAATAGTGTGTGTGTGCACGTTGGTGTGTGTGTGTTATGGACAGACAGAAACAGGTGCAGAGTGTGTTCAAGCCGGAGGAATGCAGAGAGACACAATAACAAACTTGCTTCCTGCAGTCTGTAACACACACACACACACACACACACACACACACACACACACACACACACACACACACACACACACACACACACACAGCAGTATCAGCATTCCCACAGTTAGTAGCAGGCGGACCTCGAGCCAATCAGAGAGACCCTTGACAGTTTTGTCATTTCATTGACAACTGGCCACAAACCAGAGAAAAGTAACAAGAACAGCCAAAGAACCCTAAAGACAAACCAGTCACATCGGCAGCAGAACATTAAGCCCCATTCTAAGTACAACCAGACGTCATCAGAACCGATATGACCAGTTATGATCCGGACCACTATAGAAACAAGTTTGGAGCACACAAAATCAGTAAAAACACCAATAAAAATATGGAACCACTTCTGCAGAGTAGTTGTTGTGTGACTAACCAGTGGAACCAGTACAAGTAGGGTCTGTACCTCAGTAGAAACCTGGTTGTGTAATAGGAGCTGCATTGACACCAGTTAAACTCATTCTCTGTGTAATGACTCAATGGAACCACCTCTGTATTAGGATATGAAGCTGTTGAAACAGGTTTTGTAAAACTATGATCCGTAACCGCAGTGGAACCACATAAACCAGCTCTTTGGACCACAACAGAAGCCCGATAGAACCCTAGTTATTGCACCACCGGCAGAAACCAGTGGAATCAGTTATCTACCGTATACCGGAGCCGGAACCTGCTGATCAGCATCTGTTCTGTTTCTACTTTGTGACCGATCAGAACACAGTCCACCTGGTTCAAACCGGTTCCACCTGTTACCAAACATAATGGAACCCAGTGGAACCAGTCCTGTACACTAGTAGTTGTATTACAACAGAAACCAGATAGAACCCTGTACAATAGTGCATGGAAACCAGTGAAACCAGTCACCGCATTACAACAGAAACAGAATCCAGTTGAACCAATCCCTGCCTCCCTGCCAAGAAGCATAACACAAACTAGTTGATAACTTTCCACAGAAACCAGTAGCAGAGCACCACAGTGGGAGCCCTGAACGGAGCGGGTTGTGGAACCCCGCTGGGTCGGGATGTTGAACAAGGATTGGGAGAAACATCCCAAGATCGCATCAAAGCGTCACCCCTGGCAACATGAGACCATAAAGGCACATTCCTCACGGAGCTGAGACGACACACACAGACACGTCTTCAGCAACCTGTAGTCCTATGTAGTACACATGTAGTACTACATGTAGTGCACATGTAGAAGAATATATTGTAAAATGAATGTCCAATTATGTAAAAGTAAATGTGATCGAGGTCATTTCCAAATATCATACGATAAGTCGATAACGCAAAATATATTCAGGCCACTTCCATACATCGTACAATCAGTCGGCAACATCTCAATATATCGAACGATGAACGATAATAGGTCTATTGACGACCGACAAAGTATATTTGGGGACTCATTTAAGCGCTTTTCATTTGAACTTTTTTTCATCCATGCAAGAGAAAGACGGCGTCCTCCACCGCCCAGGCAGCGGACAATCTCCCGTACGTGGTGGAAGCTGACCATCGCACATGCTCGGCAGAGAAATCCCAGTTGTGTTCTGTTCCTAATTTTAATTTTTTTATTTAAACTTTATTTAGCCAGGCGAAACAGATTAAGAACACATTTTTATTTACAACTGTGGCCTAACACGAGGCTGTGAATCTCAGAGCTCTTCAAACACCTTGTTATGTAAGGAGCCGAGCTGGGAAGGATAGCTTTAAGTTAACAATAGAACTCAGCTGGGTTGGCGCCCCGCTGATCTACCAACAACAACAAAAATCGGAAGAGCCAAAAAGGAAAAAGCCCACGGGACGTTAAATTTACGCCACATTTACAAAACAGAAAAAAAAGCAATAATAATAACAACAGAGAGGCTAAAAACAGAATGTTTCCATGTTTCAGTTCTAACTTGTTGACAGCGACGGGAACCCCTGAAGAGTTTTGTCAGCCTGGAACCAGAATGGAAAGAACAATAAATGGAACAAAGCGAAATGCTTAAAGTTGGCTCCTGATGAAAAAGAAGACAGTAAAATGGAAAGAAAGGAAGAAAAGAAGAATGGGCCTTTTTGTCTCTGTTTGGGCTTTTGATGCTTCTTCTCTCCGTTATTGTCTCCAAATGTGGGGAGCATCTGTTCAACCTCTCCGCCTCGCCTCCTTCCTGCCACCCCTCTGCTCTGGCAGAAAGAGGAAGGGGAGAAGCTCCTCCAGCTCTTGTGACTGAGTGAATGTGAGTCTGATTGTCTGTCTGATTGTCTTTCTGTGTGTGTGTTTGCCTGCCTGTCTGCCTGTCTGTCTGTCTGTCTGTCTGTCTGTCTGTCTGCCTGCCTGTCGGATTGTCTGTCTGTGTGTGTCTGTCTGTCTGTCTGCCAGCCTGTCTGTCTTCCGACTACAGAAGCGGTTCCTAGCCTCAGACTATGTAATCCTAACGATAGTCCATTTGATTCCCTCCCTGTATGTTTCATGTAGAAACGACTGGTGGGCAACTGGAGATGGACTTCTCGTCACCGTCCTCTCCTATCGTTTCCGACTCTCTTGATCTCTTGTCCTTCTCTCTTCTTGTCTCTCCCCTCCTCTCATCTCTTATTTCCTTCTTTCCTCTCTCCTCCTCTCTTGGTTCCTTCTCTCCTCAATGGGTCAAACATCACTACACTTGTGCCCTCTGCGGCTCTCAAATCTTGATGTGCAGGCCGACGATCCGGTTTTGTTTTCACTTCCCGTTTCAGTCGATACACTTGAAAAGAAAAAAAAGGCCCGATCCCTCTTTCTCACACAGAGTTTACCACGCTTCATCCAAAGCAGATGTGCTGGAATGTGAACACTCAAAGGAGCAGTCACGAAACCTTTTCACAGACATGCACGCACGCACACACACACACACACACACACACACACACACACACACACACACACACACACACACACACACAGTCAGCTGCACTTGTGCCTGTCCAATTGCCCCCCCCTCCCTTCCTCTCTGTCCTCTCCCTCTCTCTCCTCCAACATGCTGCTTTCGCTTTCGTCTCGCCTTCACTCGTCTGCGGGCGAACACCACCGCGCCACAGGATGCGCAAACAATGGAGGGGGACGCGCAGAAAAACACGCGACACACAACTTCAACCGATTAGCGGCTCATTTACCCCGTCAAAGTTTGTTTTTATTTATTGTTTAAGCTGCTCAGAAGCAAATCCACCCAGCCATGCACCGTGTCCATGTCCCCCGGAACACCTGTAGACGCGCCTCTTCATCTCTCCGCTCACCGCGTACCTGTTCGCGCCGCCGCCGCCGCCGCGCGCCGAGCCCCGTCCGGAGGCACATGTGGGAGAGCGGAAATCAAACGCGCCGCAGACGGATCAAACACACATTTTTCTTGGGGGGGGGGGGGGTTCTGTTTTTTAGATGTATTTTTATAGCGGAGATCTGAGCCACTGCCCTCGGAATCCTCTGAAGGTTAATTATGTTCCCGATTCCAAACACATGGATGGGGAAAACACTGCAAGTGTGCGCGCGTGCGTGTGTGTGTGTGCGTGCGTGTGTTGAGCGTGTGTATGCGCGCGTGTGTGTGTGTGTGAGAAAGCGGAAGGAAATCCCACCCACCACCTCGAGCCGAGCCCTTTATTCTACCAACCTGCAATTGCACTAATGCGTACCAGATGCGCGCGCACACACACACACACACACACACACACAAACGGACACGAATACACACACACACACACACACACAGATAGAGTTTTGAGCATGGCTGCATAATTGACTCCATATGATGCAGAGAAGAGGGAGAGACAACTCAAAAGAGAGAGGAAGTAAAGAATCAGAGGACATAAAAAGAGGAAGTTTATGAAAAAGAGGGAGGGATTTAAAGATGGGGAGGGAAAGACAGAGAGGCTTTGTATTTATTTTTAAAAGCATAATGACCACGTGGAAAAAGAATCCAAAGTATAAATAAAACATGAAAAAAAGGGAAACAATAAGTATATCAAGAACAACACCACACCAATAAAAATAATTATTGAAATAAAATAAAGAAAACAAATGAGACACAGACAAAAGGAGGGACAAAGGGTGCGAAAGTCATGATGGAAACACAGAGCTCACTTAAAGACAGAAAAAACACACACACACACGCACGCACACACACACACACAAACACACACACACACACACACACGCACACACACACACACGTACACACTCCGTGAGTAATTGAAAACATCCAGAGCCTTCACACACTCAGAGAGTTTCATGGACCGAAACACATTCTTCAACTCACTTGTAACGGAACACACACGCACACACACACTCATATACACACACACACACACACACACACACACACACACACACACACG